>NC_030437.2:18656296-18688796 GCF_001660625.3 Ictalurus punctatus | reverse complement strand
ACAGCTCAATCATTTTAAAATTCAGGAAAATCAGCACAGGAACGTCAACCCATAAATCTGAGCCCAGAAACTTTAACCTGGGGAATTTATTTCAGAAAATACACTGAAAACATTGATAAAAGTTTTTAAAAATTGTCTAATTTTTTTTTTTAAATTACTTTTTTATGTTAAAAAAAAAAAAAAAAAGTTTATTGACTTTGATCCAAGGTTTGAGTTTTTTTTCTGTGTATAACCCATGAACTTCAAATAAGGAAAAATAGCCCAGTAATTCTAGCCAGGAACTTTAACCCAGGGATTTATCCCAGTATAAATAGCACAACAATTGTAACCTATGAACTTCAACTCCAGAAATTTGAACTCAACTTCGATCCAGGGACTATTATGCAGGATCTTTAGCCCCATCATTTTCGTTAAATAACTATAAATCAGGAGCATTAGCCCAGAAACATTAGCCCAAGAATTTTGGTCAAAGAACTTTAAGCCCTGAACCTTAACTCAGGAGCCTTATCCCAGTAACTTTAACCCAGGATTACATTCCTCACATTATCCCAGGGACTACAGTCCAAGAATTTCAGTTGAGGAAATTTATCCCTGGAACTTAACTCAGGAAATTTATTCCAGTACCTTTAACCCAGGAATTTTAACCCCAGAACTTTAGCCCTGGATCTTTAACTCAAGAACTTTGATCCAGCAACTATTACCTAGGAACTTTAGCCCAATCCTTTTAGTTAAAGAACTTTAAATCAGGAACATCAGCCTAAGAATTTTGGTCAAGGGGGACACTTTTAGCCCTGAAACTAAACTCAGGAACTTTATCCCAGTAACTTTATCCCAGTAACTTCAACCCAGTAACATTAACCCAGGAATTCTAACACCAGAACATAAGCCCTGGAACTTTTACTCAAGAACTATGGTCTAAGAACTATAACCCAGAAACTTTAGCCCAATAATTCTAGATGATGAAATTTAACCCAGGGATTTTAGCCCAGGAACTTTAACTCACATTATCCCAGGAATTATAGCCCAAGAAATTTATCCCGGGAACTTAACTCAGGAACTTTAACCAAAAGCAATACCCCATGAACTTTAACCCAAGGATGTCAGTGAAGGACCTTTAACCCATGCATTTTAAGCCCAGGAAGGTTAATCCAGAAATTTTAGTCTTAATTCCAGGAACCCAAAGTCCCAAAACTGGAACCTAAGAACTTTAGCCAAGGTAGTTAGATTAAACTTAAATAATAATTTAAAAAAAATAATAACATAACACTTTCATAATATAATAGATATTTCCATGATCTTATGTCTTGTAAATAAATATTAACTCGAATAAAATCAGCAACAAGAAAACATTACTGTTGTGAAATAAAATAGGTCTAAAATATAAACGAGATAAATTTGAAGAAAGCAAAAAAAAACAAAAAAAAAAAGTTCACCTTGCATCGTTAATGAGATATGAATGTGTAATGTAGCATTACTATTTTATACTTTAATTAAATCCATTCATAACTTGATGATGTTTTTCTAACGTAGGACAATCTGGACCTGAGCTTTCCATTTAATTCCACTGTACACTTGTGTGGGTTTTATGACAAAATATTTTGGGCTCATGAGAAAGACAAATGTTTCGGTGCTTCCTATGATGGTGCTAATAAAGCTCCACTAAAGTGGGGGGAAAAAATAATAAAAATCATTTACTCCAAACCAAGGTCGTGTTCAGGAGTGGTGTGTGGGCTGCCGGGTTAAGAGGCGGCAAAATACAGTGCTTAGTGCATCCATAACTCAGCAGTGCGTGAGGGATTGTCTCCCACACACACACACACACACACACACACACACACACACACACACACACACACACAAAGACGTGGTGGTATATTGTGTGTAAATCAGTGATATTGATTCTAACGGCCTGGTTGACTCCATTCTGCAGAACAGATGGGTCATGGAGTCCAGCCTCAGGAGGAACTTTAACTGAGATAAAAACTGCATGTGTTAAAACGTGTGCGTGCGTGTGTGTGTGTGTGTGTGTGTGTGTGTGTGAGTGTGACGGACAGAGGTCAGTAAAACCCATCAGGCAGGAGTGTTTTATCTTCAGGGACATCTGGGGAAGCCTGAGTGTCCACTCCAACACACACACACACACACACACACACACACACACACACACACACACACACACACACCGCTAAATTCAATTCCAGGTGCTTGATTGATGTGGCTGTATTTCATTCAGCATTCAGCAGCTGCCTTCCTTTCGGAGCTTCCTGTCTCGTTAGGGAGCTTTTTAACTGAAAAGACAGCATTTAGTTTCATCCATCATACATAACCTTTCAGTTTAATTGCCCTTGCTCACTAATTGAACAACTTAATTGAGGATGGATTGCGAAATAGTGGTCACTGAGCACAAGTAGGATTCTGTTCCCTGAACAACATCGTTAACTTTCCAGCTAACTGGAATTTTAGAATTTTAGCAGCTCTGCCCGATCATGCGACAAGTAACAAACAGGAAGCGCATCTGTTGAAATATCCTTTCGGCCACCCCGTCTTTTCAAACTAATGCTCGTGCTACATCACGGGGCAGCTGATCACTCGAAGGAGACCTCCTGACAATAAGTTGGACATTTTCTGTTGCACCAGAAGAACTTTCAGGGAAAAAAATCACTTTAATCGTGAAGCCCCAAGCCTGGAACTTTATCCATTTGAGGAACTTTAGTACAGAAACTGCGACTTTAATACACAAACTTCAACCTAGGAACTTCTGATGAGGAATTCTAGGTTAAGTCATTTTCAGTCAAGTCATTTTAACTTTTGTACAAAAACTTTAAAACAGAAACTTCAAGCCATTAGCTTCAGCATGGAGATTTTAACTCACAGTTTGAACGCAGAAACTTTAACCCAGGAACTTTAGCTGAGTAACTTTAGTACAAGAATTTTAACCAAGTTTATTTTAGCAGAGGAACTTTAGCCCAAGAAGTTTAGCAGATTAATTTGAACCTAAGAACCAGAAACTTTAACCCAGAAACCGTAAGCTGAAGAACTCTACAACAAGAGCTTTAATATAAAAACTTATAACCCAGGGACTGTAGCCAAGGAATTTTAACTTTACTACAGAAACTTTAGTACAGAAAGACAGTACCAGACATTTAAGCAAAGGCACTTTTAGCCAAGGACATTTCAGCCAACTACTACTAATGTTAGTACAGGAACTTTAATGCAGGAACTTTCATCTCATTAGCATTAGCAATACAGGAACTTCAACCTAGTAACTTAAGCCCAGGAACATTAACCTAAAAGATTTAGCCAGGGAACTTAGGACTTTTAATGCCAAAACTTAATCCCAGGAACTTTAGCTGAGGAATTTTAACTTTAACCCAGTTAGGCTACTGTTCAATGAACAATATATTTAGCTAGCTAGCTAACTACAACCACAAGAAAAGGTCTTGGTCTTCTGAGATGTCTGCCAACACAGTGATGGTTTGGTTTGTCATGTTTGTCAAAACTTTCTGTTCAGTTCACTCACATCGGCAGTATAAACTTAGTGGACACTGTTGTGCTGGGAATCTGTAATGTCTTTAACCTTATAGACAAGTGTGTGTGTGTATGTGTGTGTGTGCACCTCCCAGCTGCCAGGAGTTCCCCAATAACATCTAATTCAGCACAATATCACTGTGGAACTGAGGTGTCGTGTTCGGTGGTTTAAGCATAGTGGGCCGTTTGTGTGGAAAGCAGATTAGCGCCTCTGAAACTCGATCCTGAGCTGTTTGTTGGAGTTTTATTGGTTTCTGATCAAATAAAGTCCTCGCTTTTATACAGTGCTGAAATTACAGTAAAATTCGAGCAATAAATATTGACGTGAAGCTTAAAAATAGTCGGTGATGTAATACTTTCAAGAGACAGTCGTGTTTAGCCACGGAAGTTGTGCTGTAATTAATTCTGGCTCTCCTTCTTGTCGGGGTACCAACAGAACCCGAACAGGGATAGTGGGTGGAGCCTGAAAGAGTCCGAATTTGATTAGTCGAACGCGATCGTTACAGAATGATTAAGGTTATTAAAAAAAAACAAAAACATTCCGATTGCGTTCCACATGACCTGAAACCTCAGGCGCATTTTCAAGCGATGCCGATTTATATTGTTTGATATCATAAATGTATCACACCGTATTGTATTGTAACATATCATATCATATTTCTTTAATTGTGTGTCGTTACACGGTCCCTCCAGGATTTCACGCTCGCAGAAATGGACGCAAAATCAATCGACCTCCGTGATATTCAGGAGGAGCTTGCGACGTTTCAAAATCAACGCGGGATCTCCGCAGATCTGGGCTGAGTTACTGTCATGTAATCTGTCATGATTACTGAGGACGATGCCATTTAAAGAGCACCTGTTATAGTTTTGAAACGTGCCTAATTTTGTTTTAAAGGTCTCATACGATAGATTTACACACATCCGGGGTTCAAAAAACACTTCAACGTGCTCGCGATTTAAACTGCAGCGTTACCAGTGTCACGAACGACTCGTTAAATGATCCGTATCAAACGATTCGTTCGAAACTCCTCCTTTCAGAGAGCATACTCTGCTCTGATTGGTCAGATGTCCCAGTCAGTCGTGATCGGTCTACCGCTGTCAGCGTGTGTCGAAAAGGAAACGCCCACTACCGTAACGAGTTTCAGCTCCGTCTGTCGGCGAGCGGCCGATGAAGACCGGAGGCGGGGCTTTTTGTTACAAACCTACGTAGGTTAGAACAGGAAGTGAGTCTGGAATCACTAACGACTCGGTTCAGCTGTTTTCACAGATTCGGTTCCGGACCTCGAGTCGTATGAACAGTTATGCTATGATAGCTTTAGGACTGCAATTTCCACAAACTTCTGCACTCAAGCCTCTATCAGTGAACAGTGGAGAGGTCCAACAACAGAGACTTCGTGTAAAAACTGTAATGAATTCTCCTGGTTACTCGACTGGGGGGTGTATTTATTTAAAATCGCAATATCCGACTACCCAGATGAGGACGGGTTCCCTTCTGAGTCCGGTTCCTCTAAAGGTTTCTTCCTCGTATCATCTCAGGGAGTTTTTCCTCACCACCGTCTCCACCGCCTCGCTCGATACGGATAAATTCACACACTTAAAATCTCCATCCTGAATTGATATATTTCTGTACTGTATTAGGAAAATATACAAACTACAAGCACAGAGATTTTGCTTCGATGAAATGATCTACCAATAGAGGGCGCATTTGTAGAACAAAGACCACCTTTGTGGTGGTAAACACGACCCTGTTGTTGATTACTTTCCTAAAACACCACGATGCAGAGTGTCTTATTGCTTACACGCATTAGTGTAGAGTATAGTTTTAAGAATTAAGACAAAATCATAAAAAGTATTTCTCCCAAACGGGTCAGTTACTTTGACCCCCTTGGTTTTTTTTTTTTTTTAATAATATATTCGATCTGTTTTATCGTAATCTCATTATCTCACTGAAACGATAGCTCGGCTGGCACACACACATCTGTCTGTCTCCCTGGCTAGATATCTTCTTAACCCCTTTTTCTCCCCAATAGAACACATCCTGTATGAGTCGAGTATTGGATTAGAGTCCATAATAGATTCGGTAACTTCCCCGGAGGATTCACACTCACTCCGAACGAGTTTCTACCCATCACAAGTCCGAGATTTAACCGTCACCGTGAATCAGAGTGATTTACGGCCATAAAAAAAGCAACAACAACAAAAAAAAAACGGTTACATTTAGAACACATAAGAAACCTCAGTGGAAATGATTTTTAAACCACAACCAGATGGAGCTGCGGTGGAACACAGAGGCTCTGCTTCAGCAGCCTGGACCTCACACACACACACACACACACACACATTTCAACTCCTGATCCAAAACCATTAACTTGCACGTCACCGGACTGCACCTTCACACACACTGGTGCTATTGTGATGAACACACACACACACACTCGAGGGGGCAAACACACATTTCCTTGTGCTCAATCGCGTCATTCTTTGCAGCCGGCTCGTTTAACAGATCTGATGACCGTGAAATCAAGGGCCGTTGAGGCACCTGCCCACATACACACGGCTGCTGAGAATTACCCATACACACTCTCTCTCTCTCACACACACACACACACACACACACATGGGTTAGTCAGATCTTCATGGGGAACTGTAGGAAATTGAAGGAAATGAAATCTAGAGCCCTGGGTTTTAGCAGCGAAAAGACAAAAGGCAAGAAACGGAGGCACGAGGAAACAAACATCAGGCCGAAAAAGAACTGTACTGAGTGTTTCTCTTTATCTCGAATGCACTCAATCAGTCCAGACACATTTTACTCAGCCCAGACACTGTTCTTCAGAAAAATCCTCCAGGTCCTGCACATTCTTTACTTCTCCAGGATCTTTTCACACCGAGGACGACCGACGGACTCGTACACGACTATTACAGAAAGGTGCGAACGTTCACTGACGCTCGAGAGAAGGCGACACCATACATCAATATCCATGGGGGGTGTAAACTTTTGAACAGGATGAACGGTGTACATTGTTATTATTTTGTCTTCTGGGAAACACGTACATATCTTATGTAGCTTCTGAAGGGCAGTGCTAAATGAAAAAAAAAAGAAGAAGAAGAACTTACACCGCTCATCCTGTTCAAAAGTTTACACCCCCCCTGGATATTAATGTATGGTGTCGCCTTCTCTCGAGCGTCAGTGGACGTTCGCACCTTTCTGTAATAGTCGTGTACGAGTCCCTCGGTCGTCCTCGGTGTGAAAAGATCCTGGAGAAGTAAAGAATGTGGAGGACCTGGAGGATTTTTCTGAAGAACAGTGGGGAGGTTAAGTGCTCAGGACAAACGAGGAACCCGTGAAGAACTCTCACAGAACATACACACGTCACGTCGCGGATCGTCCAGGTGACGGGGTTACACGGGGTTAATAATCGAGCGCGTGTAAACTTTTGAACTGGTTCATTTGTGTAAATTCAGTTATTACTGTGTCTTGTAGATTAACATGTAAACATCCGTCACGTGAAACGGCGTACTCGGGGCGGGAATAAATAAACAACAACATGCAATTTTTATGATCTTTCTTATTGGTTTTTTTAAGCGATGAACATTTAGCAGGTTCCGCGAGGCGTCTGTAAACTTCTGACCTGAACTGTACATAGCGAACGGCGTCAGCAGTCAGCACGAGACACGATCAGAACCGCTGTTTGGGAGGTGTACGGTGCTTTAACCCTGATATACAGTTTCTGATCTCGCCAACGTTTACGTGTTATGGAGGAAAGTGTGATTTGTTAGGCGCTGACGCCAAAGCCGGAGAAGTAAACATGTCTTTTCCTGTTTATCTCCTCTGTGTAAACATGATTAGATATTCAGAATATGCTGAGAAATGTTGCGTCTTAAACCGTATCTCTTTCAGGTGGCTTTTAGATCACCAATCGGCTCATATTTCTCGGATGGGCGTGCGATTTAATTTTATTTCATGTTTTTTTTTTTTTTTTTTCTTCCTCCGCTGTTTAGACTTCAATAAAAAGATAAGACGTTTGCCGGGTGTGTGAAAGAGCTCCGGTTCTGTCTGCCTGCCTGCCTGAGGCTCTTCACTGTGCTGAAAAGACATCAGGATTTACCATACCAGGCTTACACACACACACACACACACACACACACACACACACACACACACACACACTGCGGCAAATCCTGTGCTCATCGTCAGTCCGTGTCCTGCGAGTGGTCAATGAACAAACCCTTGATAAGGATATAGCGGGTGTAAAAATAAATCAGTGTGTGTGTGTGTGTGTGTGTGTGTGTGTGTGCACGTCTCAGAGAATTTAGTGATTTCCCCCTCCCCCCTTCTTGTTCTCCAGTACGATGCCTCCACACAAACCTCAGCAACACCCGCCGGTGTTACACTGCAACTCAATGGGTGCGAAAGTTTGTACACCCTCAGGGCAAAACGATGTCTATAACTGAGACATTCCGTGCGTGTATCCTCTGCACAGCACGTGGATGCTTCACGACAGTGATTCTGGCTGTAAGACGAATCACAGGTTTATCGTAACGCGCTCTTTCTGATGCGTTATCGTTTCTATAGTAACAGCGCGATCACGGAGGGACTTCACGGTCGGCGGATGCTCCACACAAACCCATGAAAAATGTATGGTATGGATATGGATATGGATATGGTGAGGTTTTCTCTAAGGAGACGCTTATCGAACGTTTATGGAAGGAGTCTCCGGTGTCAGCGCTTCGTAAGAGTCAAAGCCGAAACTTGACGGTTTCCGACGTCATGACTGAGCAGTCTCGCTAACATGATCAAGCTGCGTTTTATCTTTGTCTTATTATCTGAGAGAGAGAGAGAGAGAGAGAGAGAGAGAAGAAAGGTTGGTGAAGGAATGACTGTTTAAAGCTGCACAACATTTTCTAATGAGTTGAAACCTAGAGTTAGATTCCCCTCCGAAACTATTGGAACGGCAAGGCCTATTCATTTATATCGTTTGTTTTTGAGACCCCAGACCGTTTGGGTTTGAGATCAAAAGATTAATCTTGTGGTACAGCCTCAATATTTCTGCTCGGTGGATTGTGCGACCTTCACCCCTGCCCTGTGGAGGTTGCTGGTGATGTCACTGACTGTTTGTTTTTTGTTTAACAGCTTTACAGCTATCACAATGTTTCTGTCATCAGCTTTCAGTTGTTTTCCTTGGCCGATCCATTCGGCGTCCGTTGCTCAGTACACTAGTGGTTTCTTTCTTTTTCAGGACGTTCCAAATTGTTATATTGCCTATACCTGATGTTTGAGCGATGCCTCTGATTGATTTCCCCTCTTTTCTCAGCTTCAAAACGGCTCGCTTTCCTCCCATAGACAGCTCTCTGATCGTCATGTCGGTTTATCCTTTTTAACAACAAATGCAGTCTTCACAGGCGAAACTGAACGCTAAAACCAACTGTAGCTCTTCAGAGCTGTTTATTATTTAAACAATCAATCTAACAGGACACACCCGGGTACCAACAAACACCCGTCAGTCACGTTTCGGTATTTTTGCTCGCCTACAGATCGGGTGGTCTGATACAAAACGTGCCTTGTTCTATATTCCATATCTACATATAAATACCGGGAACTAAAAGCTGGAATTGTAAACTCTCGTCTCATATTCATTTCATCTTTTGATCTCAATCCCAAATCTCTTCAGTCTACGGTAAAAATAAATCATTTAGCCTTGCCACTCTTATTAAACATATTCATCATTTTATATTTATTTATTTATTTTTTATATATATAAATGTATGTGCAACAAAACAGGCACTGAATAAACAACACTTTACTTTGCCGTCCGAAAGTACCGCTCGTACCTTCTCCGCAGTATTTACGCATTAGTGCCATGAATTAAGCTAATGAGTGTAAAAGTGTAGTCAGCTCTTAAAGGACCGAACGTGTGTAGGTGGAGAAAGTGGCCACGGAGTCTGAGGACTTTCTTCCTGCTCCGCTGCATAATGGAACAAAGATGCAGAGAGAAATGATTAGCTCAATTAGCACCTCGTTAGCTTCATTAGCCGGGCTTGCGTGCTAGTGGGTTTTTAAGTTAGTTCTTTTATTCGAGCAAACCGCTCAGCATTTCCAGCATTAGAGTTTTCCCTGCCATACATACACTAGATTTCGATTTTTTGTTTTCTCTTTATTATAAGGTATAAGGTAACACTTTACGCTAGCTCAAGTCACCTCTGAGAAACATCTAGATGTTAAGAAGGCAATTTCCCAACATCTGTACAGGGTGATTGCGCTAGCTAACTCTGTCAGTACCATGCGGTTATTCCCCATGCTGTTAGCAACAAGAGTTAGCCAGCTAGCCACATTCAAACTCCGTATCAGCGGAAGGAGGAAGACAACGATGTGACGGAGTTAAAACTAACCCTAGGCATCTGTTAAACGCTGCAAACGTGATCAAAATGAAGAGTTTAACCTCGGCAGTATATCCCGGATACAAACGTGTAGTCATTCATACAAATGATATGATTTGAAGTCGAGGCTTACATTAGTCAGTCTTATGCGTAGATTTACACACACTCAGGAGCACGAGTAAGTTCCGAACTTACTTGGTACGTGACGTCCCACTTTAACGTACAAGCAGCTCAGATTCTCTTGATTTTCTGCGTTCAGAGCTACAGTAAAGACAAACGACCTCCTCATCCCCAGAGTTACACCAATATTTATTCATTCTTCCAAGCTGCCGCTGTTGGGCCCTTGAGCGAGGCCCTTAACCCTGTCTACTCCAGGGGGCGCTGTATCATGGCCGACCCCGCGCTCTGAACCCAGCTTCCTGACATGCTGGGATATGCGAAGAAAAGAATTTCACTGTGCTGTGATGTATACGTGATTAATAAAAGACTCGTTATTATTATTAATAGATAATAATAAATCTAATCTAGAGAGCAGGTCAGGCTAGTTAGTTAGCTCAGACTAGCTAGGACTGGTAAGAGCATCGCTACGGTTATATTAAGCATGTCGAGTACGTTCGTTTTATTTCTCATAGCATATCAGCACAAAAGCTGCTCCGGTTAGCACTTTTTCTGTTAAAACAATGCTTGTGTAATATTCTGAACACACAGATTTAAGACCGGGAACTAATTTAAGCCGCTGGTGAACCCCGGGGGAAACTGAGGTGCCTCGACACTCTATATTCCCATTTACTAAAGAAATTATTGAGAGGGGGATGAATAAAGAGTCGTGTAAAATGAGGAAGAAAGAAAGAAAGAAAGAAGAGTATTAGCTTTCAAAGAGGTTTTTGTGGACGCAGCAGGCTGACGGTATCCAGTTACATAAAGCACCTGCAGACGTACAGAGAGACAAGGGATGAAGGAGAGAGGAAGGGAGAGAGATGAAGAGAGAGAAAGGATGAAAGTAATAGATAAAGTGGATGAAAATGGATAGCGGTGCTCCGAGGTCACGCAGGATTTATTTCGCTGCGTCCAAAATAACTAGTTTTTTAAAGAAGTGACAGAGGGGACGAAAGAGGCGAATGAGAGAGTGTATTTGTGCGTGTCGGTGTGTGTGTGTGACAGTAGATGTGTGTGTGTGTGTATGAGAGAGAGAGAGTAATGTCTTGAAGGTAAAGGGAAAAAAAAACAGGGGGAAAAGAAAAGAGGTAAAGTGCACAAGTCCAATCTCAGGAGGTGACGCAGCTGCCCGGAGCTCACAGCACATCCGAATGAAACGAGTGAATTAGGAGTGATGGACTGAGAGAGAGCGAGAGAGAGCGAGAGCGAGAGAGAGAGAGAGAGAGAGAGAGAGAGAGAGAGAGAGAGAGAGAGAGAGTAAAAAAAATCTAGGCCCACTTTGACAAATGTTGTCTTAGTGAAAGTGAACAGTTTTATACACTGTGTGCAAATATATGCTTAAAAAAAAAAAAATCTTTCATATAAAATTAAAAAATTTTTTTTTTTTTAAATTCGAGAAAAACCTATAACATTTTGTATTATTTGATTTATTATTTATTATTTACATTTTATTTTCATTCCTTTATTCCTGTCATAGCAGCACAGAAATTTGCCAACACTAACAACTTTTTATGGATTAACGAACGACACGTTTTTAATTAATTAATTAATTTATTTATTTATTTATTTATTTGCGGAGGCAGTACGCATTAACGAACACGACTGTAAATGTGCCGGAATTAGCCAAATTAGCCAGCTATTTTTCATCTGTAGACCCTTGACAGAATGTTAAAGCGTCACCGTAAAAAGAAACAAAAAAACAAAGCATCTTATATTAATATAATAAAATACAATAAAAAAAAAACCTCCTACATTAATTACATTATCAAACACTTATAAAAAAAATAAATAAATACAAGCACACGATTGATTCCAAGCACAATAAATCACATCTAAATACATCATATAAGTAGGAAATGTCATTTCTGTTCATCACGTCACTTTTTTTTTTTTTTTATCCATTTATAGCTACATTTAAGGTTGTGGAATGTCTGGGGAACGAGTTCCTGTTCTAACATGAGATTCTCTTTCCTGAAAATTATTGCGGAAAATTTTATAGTTGCGGCTTTACCTCTGACCGTCACGAAGCGCTGACACTGGAGACTCCTTCCTTGAGAGCTGTTACTATAGAAACGATAACGTATCGCAACGGGCGCGGTAATATAAATCGGCTGCACTACAGTCAGAGTTGCTGTTCTAGAAAATTAATGAACCGATCTGGCCAATCAGAATCGAGTATTTAATCACTTCATCAGAACTAACAGGTTTTATCTACATGAAATGTTTTTTTTTAATCTACATTCAGCCAGAATAGAGTGGATAGAGTGACTGTGTCTTGCATACTAAATTAAACACACACACACACACACACACACACACACAGAAAAAAAGAAAAAACTCATTAACTGCCTGGAGATAATCCGACTTTTTTTTTTTTCTTTTTTCCTTTCCTAATTGTAATATTTAATGTCGAAATGTAACACATTATATTTTCACAGCTGTACACTCCGACTACAATGTTCGACTTCCTGTCTTTAATTTAGCAAAACTTTATAAGCCCGAGCCTTGGAAACAAACAGGCATGACTGTTTGTTGCTTTGTCGCACAGATATAGCTGGATGAATGGGGCTGAAATTGAAAGGGAGTTAGAGAGAGAGAGATAGAGAGAGAGAGGGGGGTGATGGGGAGACTGAATAGAGTTCACACCTCCAGGCTCTAACATGTCAGTCTCATGACATCATCGCAGGTTTCAAACTGTGGGGAATTTCCCAGCATTCAGAAGAGCTGATGAAGAAGCTGGGATGAGTGGAGGGACGGCTTGAGGGCTTGATCTGAAGCCGCCACGCTAGTATACAAAATGAAAAAATCCTTTATCTCCTTTCTAAAACTTCTGCATTTATTCCTCCATTTTGAATCAACGTTACCATTCTTAAGGGTTTGATTTGTTTTCATTAGTGATATCGATATTTTAATTCGGGTACCAGCCCGAGAACGTGGCCATGTACGCGTAGTCGTAAAAAATGCTCCGATAGTGATATCAGACATCACGTGATACTACATGACGTACGCCGAGTGTGCGCTGTCGCGCTAATGAACACGACATCAAATGTCTTGCGGATTTTAAATAACGTTATATGCGAGATGTCATTCATAATAAAAAAATAAATAAAATTGCAGTTGCTGGCAAATCAAATGACGCTGTTCAGGATGAGTCACACTGTGGATACAGCACGGTTTCATTATTATTCGAAAATAGATGGGCGTGGCCTCTTTTCTTTGTCAGTAGCAGTGAAGGACATGGGTATGGCCTCTGTACATGTCAGTTCTAGTGAAAGATGAGGGTGTGGCCACTGAGTCTGGCAGTACAAGAGAATGAGGTGGGTGTGGCCTTTGCACTTGGCAGTGTAAGTGAAGGTGGTGTGGCCTCTGTCCTAGTGAAAGAGGTGGGAGTGGCCTCTGTGTCTATCAAAACAAGAGAATGAGGTGGGTGTGGCTGCTGCACTTGGCAGTGTAAGTGAAGGAGGCGTGGCCTCTGTACTTGTCAGTCCTAGTGAAAGAGGTGGGTGTGGCCTCTGTGTCTATCGTACAAGAGAATAAGGTGGGTGTGGCCTTTGCACTTGGCAGTGTACAAGAAGGAGGTGTGGCCTCTGTAACTGTCTGTCCCAGTGAAGGAGGTGGCCATGGCCTCTGTATCTGTCAATACAAGAGAATGAAGTGGGTGTGGCCTCTGCACTTGGCAGTGTAAGTGAAGGAGGTGTGGCCTCTGTGCCTGTCAGTGCCTTTCAGTACCAGTGAAGGAGGTGGACATGGCCTCTGTGTCTGTCGACCCCAGTGAATGAGGTGGGCGTGGCCTCTGTGCCTTTCAGTCCCAGTGAATGTGATGGGCGTGGCCTCTGTGTGTGTCAGTCCCAGTGATTTTGGATTATAGTTCTGTCTCACCTCGCTGCTCGTCCTTCAGGCTCAGGCACGATGCTGCATATTTTCCCTTCCTCGGCCTTGTTTCATTTCTTTTGAAACAAGCAATTGAAACACACACGCACACACACACACACATTTTCACACATGCTGGCACCCACACACACAAATTTAGCTCTGTTCTGTGGATTATTCTGTTAATTACATTGATTAGGTGTTAATGTATCATAGGAATGATGTAAATTGTGAGGCACAGCGTGTGTGAATAAATATCCATTTTTGTGAAATGACGTGAAATAACAGCACATAGAGACGCTGTTCACTGAATAAAGTTACGCAATGCTAATCAGGTTAGTCTTAGCTATGTTGTGTCAGCTAGCTAATGTTAATCCGTTAAAAATATCATTCTACACTGTAGTATAAAAGCAAACAAATTGGTTCAACAGGATCTGTCCATATATGGACATCCTAAAGTGGGACGCAGGTAGTGATTGGTCTCAAAGGCACGCCCATCCATTCCCCCAAACACATGCCCTACTGACCCACAGAGACAAGCCCATCTGTCCTTCTCAAAGACACACCCATCTGTCCTTCTCAAAGGCACACCCATCTGTCTCTCCCAGACACACCCATCTGTCCCTCTCAAAGACACACCCATTTGTCTCTCACAGACACACCCATCTGTCCTTCTCAAAGACACACCCATCTGTCCTTCTCAAAGACACACCCATCTGTCCCTCTCAAAGACACACCCATTTGTCTCTCAAAGACACACCCATCCGTCTCTCAAAGACACACCCATTTGTCCCTCACAGACACACCCATTTGTCCCTCTCAAAGACACACCCATTTGTCTCTCACAGACACACCCATCTGTCCCTCTCAAAGACACACCCATTTGTCCCTCTCAAAGACACACCCACTTGTCTCTCACAGACACACCCATCTTTCCCTCTCACAGACACACCCATCTGTCCTTCTCAAAGTCACACCTATCTGTCCTTCTCAAAGACACACCCATTTGTCCCTCACAGACACACCCATCTGTCTCTCAAAGACACACCCATCTGGCTCTCAAAGACACACCCATTTGTCCCTCACAGACACACCCATCTGGCTCTCAAAGACACACCCATTTGTCCCTCACAGACACACCCATCTGTCTCTCAAAGACACACCCATTTGTCCCTCACAGACACACCCATCTGTCTCTCAAAGACACACCCATCTGGCTCTCAAAGACACACCCATTTGTCCCTCACAGACACACCCATCTGTCTCTCAAAGACACACCCATTTGTCTCTCACAGACACACCCATCTGTCCTTCTCAAAGACACACACATCTGTCCCTCTCAAAGACACACCCATTTGTCTCTCACAGACACACCCATTTGTCCCTCACAGACACACCCATCTGTCTCTCACAGACACACCCATCTTTCCCTCTCAAAGACACACCCATCTATCTCTCAAAGACACACCCATTTGTCCCTCACAGACACACCCATCTGTTGCTCTCAAAGACATGCCCATTTCTTTCCCAGACATTTCCCATCATTCCCAGACATGACCCCTGCCTTCCGTATACAACAGTAATTTTCTCAGGTGTGTATTGGCACACAATCATGTACACTCAGCACACACACACACACACACACACACACACACACACACACACACACACACACACACACACACACAGACACAATCAATAAGCTGCAATTATGTGGTTATGATGTCATTGATTGGGGAAGCTGAGCAGCCATTAGTGACCTGGTGGAAAAAGCTGCTACGTAGAATGCTAATGCGCTAATACATTAATTCAGCAGGAACACAATGCACACTGAGTGACAGGGAGAGGGAAAAAAGAGGGATGGAGGATGGAGAGGGATGGAGGGAAAAGGAAAAAAAGCTTTCTTTGCCTTACTCTCTGTGTTTGTCTAACTCTCGGTCTCTCTGGATCTCTCTCACACACCCGGTCTCTCAAACTGTCTGTCTCTCTCACCCGCTTTGGCTCTGTCTGTTGCTGCCTCTCTCTCTCTCTCTCTCTCTCTCTCTCTCTCTCTCTCTCAAGAAAAGGGGGGAGGCACCCCCCTCCCACACCCACACAGGTGGTGTAAATCAGAGCTCTGCTGTAATGTGGAATAATTAAGTGTTAATTAGTGAAGTATCAGAAATGCTTAGAGAGCGTTCTGTGTGTGCATACAGATCAAAACACCTGTGTGTGTGTGTGTGTGTGTGTGTGTGTGTGTGTGATGAGATAAATAGAGATTAGATTAGATCCAGATCCATAAAAAAATCTAATAGGAGACCACTGGACTTTGTAACTTAATCTTCTTCTCTACATCATTCCATTCCTGTGCCTCATCCCTCCATCTCTCTCATCCCTCTATCTCTTCCTGTCTCTCCATTTTTTTCCATTCCAGAAGTGTTCCATCTCTCCTGTCGCTAAATCTCTACACCTTCATCTCTCCATTCACCCATTCTTCCTTCTCGCCCTTCCTACACTTCATTTTCATTGTTTACACCCATCCACCAATCTATCCCTCCATCTTTGTGTCTTCCTCGCTTCATTAATCTCTCCGTCACGCAGTTCTAGGTTTTCTTGATCCCTCCATCTCGTCAGGTTTCTCAATCCCTCCATCGCTCCATCATCTCGTTACAGTTTTATCTTCAGACTTTTACCTCTCCCTTTCTCCGTCCTTGTCTCCTCACCACTCCATCTCTGTCTCTCAATGACTGTTGATCCGTCCATCTCTCTATTTGTACACTCTTTTCAATCCATCACCTCATTGATGCTTCATCTCCTACATCTCTTGATCACTCTATCTCTCTCCATTCATCCATTTTCATGTCTTTCCACCTCTTTGTTTTTCTATCTCATGATTTCATCCTTTCACCAATCCATCACGCCATTAATCTCTGATCGATTTCTCGATCCCTTCATCTCTCCAGTTTTCTCAATCCTTCCATCACACTATTATCCTCATATCTCTTCATCCCTTCAGCCGTTCATCTCTCCGTTTCTCCATCCCCTCGTCTGTGTCTCTCCATTCCTCCAATTTTGTCTCTTCGCCTCTCCATCTCTTTCTCTCCACTCATTCACTTTTCTATTCCATCTCTCCACCTCTGCTCTCATCGTTGAGGTCACTACGTCTCCTCATCACGCTCGCTCTTTTCATTCTTTCCATCTCTCCATTCTTATACATCATCAGTTCACTGTTCCACCAGTCCATTCCTCTATATTTAAGTCTTTATTACTTCATTAATCTCTCTATCTCTTCATCTATCCATTCCGGGTTATTTTGATCCCTCTGTTCACCCACCCCTCTCTTCTTCTCTACATCACGCCATTCCTATGCCTCTTCAATACTCCATCTCTCCTCATTCGTCCACTTAACATCTCTCCATCAGTCATCCCCACGTTTCTCTGGATCTCTCCATCTCCATCATGCTTCAGCTCTTCATCTCTCCATTGCTCGTCCATTCATCCATTCTTACATCTTTCCATCTCTCTGTTCTTACATTTCCACCGATCCATCCCTCCATCTTTGTGTTTTCAATATCGCCCTCTATTCATTAATGTCTGTATCTCTCGATCCCTCCATTCTTACAGTTTGATCAATCCCTCCTTCTCATTATCTCTCCTTCTCTACATCACTCCATTCCTGTGCCTCTTCAGTACACCAGCACTCCTAATTCATCCATTTCTACATCTCTCCACCTCTTCCTTCCTTCCTTTATTGCATCTGTCCATCAGTCATCCTCACATTCCTCGATCTCTATCTCCTCCTCACTCCATTCCAGGTTTTCTTGATCTCTCTATTTCTTCATCGCTCCGTTCTTACAATTTTCTCAACCCCTCTCCTGTTCCCTCCATCCTGTACCTCTTCAACACTCAATTTCTCCCCATCCATCCATCCATCCATTTGTACATCTCTCCATCAGTCCTCCCTACATGTCTATTTCCTTATCACTCCAACTCTCGTCATCCCTGTCCCCTTCACCTCTCCATTTCTCTCTCCGTAACTCCCAGTCTTCTTGGTCCATCCATCTCTCCATCCATCATCTCACTGTAGCTTCACCTCCATCCTTTCATGCATCCTTATCCTTATCCGTCTTTCCATCTCTCTGTTCTTATATTTCCACCGATCCATCCTTCCATCTTTATGTCTTCACTCTCTCTCTCTCTCCTTTCATAAATATCTGTCTCTCTATCTCACTTTCTACTGTTCACATTATTTTGATCCGACGTCTCTTATTCTCTCCCAATCTCTTCATCACGCCATCGGAATACATTTCTTGTCGAGTCAGAAAATTAAACAAGATATATATTCACACTTTTCTTCACACAGGGGAGCATTTTGCTGTCACTTCATTGCATAAGATGAATTTCAATTTATTTACCTTCTCAACATCATTCACCGTCTCCCGAATATCACTGAAGGAAATAAAAAAAGCTTTGTGTGTATGTGCAGTGCAGCCAGGCGGGTTCTGTTTCTGTTTCTGTTTATTTGTCTTCCCCACCACACACACACACACACACACACACACACACACACACACACACACACACACACACACACACACACACACACACACACGCACACTAATTACTCCATTGCCCAAGAGATTGAAAGAACGCAACGACACACAGGGCAAGGACAAACTTATATTATTATAATTGAAATTTTTTTTTTTAAATTGAAAATTGTACTCGTTTTATTAGCAGGATGAAAGATACAGAATGAAAAGGTAAAATAACAACAGTTTCTTATCTGTGTATGTGTGTGTGTGTGTGTGTGTGTGTGTGTGTGTGTGTGTGTGTGTGTGTGTGTGTTCGTGTTCTCATGTTCTCTCCATCTCTCTACTCATCTCTCACCTCAGCATGAAGGCTCTACAAGCTCAGCATGTTACACTGAACTTTAAATTAATGTTTACCAGCTTTACTGAAACACACACACACACACACACACACACACACACACACACACACACACACACACACACACACACACACACACATCAGTTCCAAATTTTTGTGAAAAAGGTAATGAGAGACTGAACAAAACCCAGAAAGAGAAAAACCGAACTAGCGATCTGATAGATCTGTTTCTTTTCATCCTTTTCTCCATTTCTCTTTCAATCCGAGGAACTTTTACGTCATTCCTGTGTTTCTCTTTCCCTCCAACTTGGTGTCACTCGGTCATGCCATTTCTCCAACATCCCTCCATCCATCGATGTTTTTCTATCCCTCACTCAGAGAGGAACACTGGAGAGAGACACTGGGACACAAACACTCAGAAGGAAACAGTGAGAGAGGAAATACTTGGAGAGGAGCGCTGAGAGGAACACTCTGAGAGGAACACCCAGAGGGGAACACTCTGAGAGGAACACCTGGAGGGGAACACTCTGAGAGGAACACCCGGAGGGGAACACTCTGAGAGGAACACCCGGAGGGGAACACTCTGAGAGGAACACCCGGAGGGGAACACTCTGAGAGGAATGCTAAGAGGAACACAGAGAGGAACAGTCAGAGAAAAACACAGAGGAACACTCTGAGAGAAATGCTGAGAGGAACACTTTGAGAGGAACACTCAGAGAGGAACACTGGAAGGTACACTGAGAGGAACATTGAGAGGAACACTGGAAGGTACACTGAGAGGAACATTGAGAGGAACATTGAGAGGAACACTGGAAGGTACACTGAGAGGAACATTGAGAGGAACACTGGAATGGACACTGGAAGGGACACTGAGAGGAACATTGAGAGGAACACTCAGAGAGGAACACTGGAAGGGACACTGAGAGGAACATTGAGATGAACATTGAGAGGAACACTGGAAGGTACACTGAGAGGAACATTGAGAGGAACACTGGAATGGACACTGGAAGGGACACTGAGAGGAACATTGAGAGGAACACTCTGAGAGAAACACTGGGAGGAACACTTTGAGAGAACACTCACAGAGGAACACTAAGAGGAACACTAAGAGGAACACTAAGAGGAACACTCAGAGAGGAACACTCGGGGAGGAACACTTTGAGAGAACACTCACAGGGAACACTGAGAGGAACACTAAGAGGAACACTCAGAGAGGAACACTCGGGGAGGAACACTCGGGGAGGAACACTCGGGGAGGAACACTCGGGGAGGAACACTGAGAGGAACACACGGAGAGGAACACTTTGAGAGAACACTCACAGGGAACACTGAGAGGAACACTTGTCGGCGTGCAGGAGGGTTCGAGACCTGCAGTGCATTACGCTAACGAGAAGGAAAGAAAATATTCATGATGGCAGACAGAACGCGTGATCAACGAGCAGCTCAGGCAGTGTGTTAATGAAGAGATAGGCTTTTATTAGACCACAATGAAATATTTATAAGATGAATATTTTAGAGAGGCACTCCAACAGAGAGAGGGATGTGTCGTGCACCGGGTTAAAGGAGTGCACCAGCTTTTCTTTTTCCACTTCTCTCTCTCTCTTTATTTAAATCCTACTCTCGCTATGACGTTTATTATCATCCTCTCTCTCTCTCTCTCTCTCTCTCTCTCTCTCTCTCTCTCTCTCTCTCTCTCTGTCTCCATCACTTTCTCTCCACACTGTTAGACACCTCTAACCTCTGACCATGTATTTAAATCAGTGTGAAAAACGTTCAGCGCTTATACCTCCGTCTCTCTCTCACACACACACACACACACACACACACACACACACACACACACACACACACACACACACACACCCACCGAGTAGCGCATGATTAAATTTCTGAGGTACAAAATATAATGGGTTCAGTTTTCATTTCCATCCATCTATTTCCATCTCTCTTTATCTCTCCATCGTATCATGTCTGTCTCTACATCACTCCATCTGTCTCCAGGCGACCATTCTTATCTTCCTATCCTCATCAATCCATCTCTCCATTTCTATCTCTTTATCACTCCATCTCAATTCATCTCTGCACCTCTCATGTCTTTTAATCGCTCCACCTCTCTCCATCCATTTATTACCATCTCTATTCATCTCTTCGTCTTTCCATCACTCCGCCAGTCTCCAGGCACCTCTCCATCCATCCATCCATCTCTCCATTTCTATCACTTCATCACTCCATCCATTTCTGTTCATCTCTTTATCTTGTCTTGTCACCCCGTCTGTCTCTCGGCAACCATTCATGCCCTTCTTTTGAATTCAAGTTCAAGTGGCTTTATTGTCAGCTGGTACAGCACACAGTGACAGGAAACAACGTTCCTCCGGGACAACAGGTACAGTAAGTGACGGTGTAGCGTCGAACAGTACACACTTCTAGTCTGGAAGTGTCCGATATAACAGGTAGTGCGAGAGATAGGTGCCCAAGAGTAGCAACGTAATTTAAAAATGGTGTAAATGTAAACATAACATGCTAAGACTGCGTCTTCAGCAGATTAGCAGCAGTACAGTACAAGCACAGTAGCAGCAAAAATGCAAGTGGAGTGGGACGGTGTTCAGTTCAGAGTGTGTGTGTGCGTGTGTGTCAGTCCAGTCTCGGAGTATTGAGGAGTCTGATGGCTTTGGGGAAGAAGATGTTACACAGTCTGGAGCAATCACGAGGATGCTTTGGTACTTTTTTTCCAGAAGGCAGGAGGGTGAACAGTGTGTGTGAGAGGTGTGTGGGGTCGTTCACAACGCCGGTGGCTTTGAGGATGCAGCGTATGGTGTAAATGTCTACGGTGGAGGGAAGAGAGATCCCGATGATCTCAGCTGTCTGCGGAGGTGTCTTGCGATCTGATATGGTGTCTGAACCAGACATCGATGCAGCTGCTCAGGATGCTCTCAATAGTTCCTCTGTAGAACATGGTGAGGATGGAAGGTGGGAGATGGGCTTTTTTCAGCTTTCACAGAAAGTAGAGGCACTGCTGGGGTTTCTTGGTTGTGGAGCTGGTGTTGAGGGACCAGGTGAGGTGTGAAGATCTCCACAGAGGAGCCATGCTCTACTGAAGTCAACAACCATCTCTTTCGTTTTGTCCATGTTCAGAGACAGGTTGTTGGCTCTGCACCGGTCCGTTGGCCGCTGCACATCCTGTCTGTATGCTGGGTGTAGGCCCACCACGGTCGTGTCATCGGTGAACCTGATGATTTTGGAGCTGTGCGTCGCTGCACAGTCTTGAGTCAGCAGAGTGAACATCAGTGGACGGAGCACACAGCACTGGACGGCCCCTGTGCTCAGTGTAGTGGTGCTGGGGATCCTGTTCCCGATCCGGACTGACTGAGCTCTCCGGACAGATGGAGGTGCTCAGGCCCAGTAGATTCAGCTTTCTAATCAGGTGCTAAGGAATAATTGTGTTGAATGCTGAACTGAAGTCTATGAACAGAATTCGAACGTAGGTGTCTTTTTTGTCCAGGTGGGTGAGGACCAGATGTAGGGTGGTGGCGATGGCATTGTCTGTTGACAAGTTGGGTGATTTGCGTACTGCAGAGGGTCCGGTGAGTGGGAAAGCGGGGTCTTGATGTGCCTCATGACGAGTCTCTCGAAGCACTTCATGATGATAGATGTGAGTGCAACGGGACGGTAGTTGATGATGGAGGTAGCCTTGACGCATATTGGAACAATCGCACTGCTTCGAGGAGATGTTGAAGGTGTCAGTGAGAACATCTTCCAGCTGGTCTGTAGATCCTCTGAACACTCTGCCAGGAATGTTGTCCGGTCCAGCAGCCTTCCGTGGGTTGAATCTGTGTAGAGTTTTCCCTCACATCAGTTGTGGTTAGACACAGCACCTGGTCGGTGGGAGGAGGGGTTGTCTTCCTCACCGCCACGTTATTCTGCGCCTCAACCCGAGCGTAGAAGTTGTTCAGCACATCTGGAAGGGAGGCATCACTGTCACAGGTGGGTGATGTCCAAGGAGGGGGCGGGGTTCTGCCCTGTACGAGCCAGGGATGTTTGTGTAAACAAGATCCAACGTGTTCGCCCCTCTTGTTACAAAGTCCACATGTTGACAGAATTTACGGAGCACTGATTTGAGATTCGCATGATTGAACTCTCCGGCGATGATAAACAGTCCATCGCGATGTGTGTTCTGCAGTTCACTAATGCAGTTGACATAGCGCCTCCTTAGCATTAGCGCCGGGGGGGACGTATACTCCGATTATAAGGACAGTGGTGAATTCCCGTGGTAAATAAAATGCTCTGCATCTAACGGTCATAAACTCCACTAGCGATGAGCAGTAACTAGAAACTAGCACCGAGTTCTTGCACCATTCCGTATTGATGTAAACACACAAACCACCGCAACAATCCTTGCCGCACAGAGCTGCATTTCTGTCAGCACAAAACGAGGCATGAGGGACAAAAAGAACTCGGTCGCTGAGTCACATCTCCATGAAAACTAAGATGCAGCAGTCTCTAAACTCATGCCGGGTTGCCTGCCGGAGTCGGATATAGTCCGGTTTATTGTCCAGAGGGCAGACATTGGAGAGCAGGATGGACGGGAGAGCCGGCCAGCTAGGATGTGTTATAAGCCTAACATGGAACCCTGCTCTATTGCCGTGCTTTCGCTTCCTCTCACACCGCTCGCGACGTCCCTTCCCCCGGACAGCGGCATCAGGCGACGCCAAGGACTGGAGGCGTGGTCTCCGCAGCGAGCCGAGATTGCGTAGCTTCTCCAGCAGGTCATAATGCAAGTCGGTTGTTGCATGCTTGCTGTATTTTAGCAGTGTGTGGAAATGGTAAACATAAACACCGCTTGCTCTGATGTCCATGTGCTGTAAAAAATTGGACCACCAAACAAAAATAGCACCATTCTGGATCCGGAGAGGACGCTGCATGCTACTGCCGCGCCGCCATCTTGGATCATCTTTCTCTTTATCACTCCATCTCTCTTTATTCATCTATGACTATCACTCTAAATCTCTCCATCTTTTTGTCTTTATCTTTGCATCACTCCATCTGTCTGCAGGCCCCCTACTCATGTTCTTCTAGCGTCTCATCTTCCTGTCTTCTATCTTTTCACTTCTATCCCTCCACCTCTCTTCATCCACCTATTACCTCGTCTGTTCATCATCTGGTTTGGTTGCTCATGTCTCTTTCTTTCCATCATTTTCTCCATCCCTCCGTCGTCCATCCATTCGTCGCTTCATTTTGTCTTTCTATCTCTCATTCCTATATCTCTCAACATGTCATCTCTCCACCAATCCATCCCTCGATCCCTAGATCACTCCATCTCAATTTCTTCATCCCTCTCCGTCACTTCATCCCCATGTCACTCCGCCTCTTCCCCACTTCCATCCGCCCTCTTCCAGCCTCTTCACCTCTCCACCCGTCCATCTATTCCTTTGCCTTTCTGCCTCTCATCCCTTCATCTCTGTTTCCATCCATTCATCTCTCCATCTCTTCAGCAATGTCTCTTTGTCCATCTCATCCTTCCATTCCTCTTTCTTCATATCTTCACATCTGTCTCTTTTCCTCCACCTTTCACAATCCATCCATCTCATTTGACAATCCATCCATCTCTATATCCCTTCATGTTCATCAGAAATTCTTCTCATCACTCCATCTCTTTCCATTCATCCTAACTTATAGAGTATCTCTCTATTTATCTCATCACACACACACACACACACACACACACACACACACACACACACACACACTTACTCTGAGATGTCTCCAGCTCTAACCAGCTGCCGTTCCATCCTCATAAAAATGGCACTATTCAGACACACTATAGGAAGAAGCGGGGCAGCTAATTAAACTGATGATTAACGAATGTGAGGACGTGATGGATTAAAGGGTTCTTTATGTTCCGTGCTCTCGCACGGCTCTAATCCGCTTAGTGCAGCAGCTCGTTAGTGATGTTTACGTCATATTTCAACTTCATTTCTCTCGTTTTGTTGATTTATTTTTTTTAATTGTGAAGATGCAGAAATCCTGCAGGCTGAGTACAATTTACTAAAGCATTTAATAATAATAATAATAATAATAATAATAATAATAATAATAATAAGCTACAATTATCTGTCTATCTATTCATCTGCCTGAAGGTCTAGCCATCCACCCAACTGTCCATCCATCTATCCATCCATCCTTCAATCATCTATTATCTGTTTGAAGGTCTAACCATTTACCCATCCATTCATCCACCTATCCATTTATTCATCTGTCTGAAAGTCTTTTTCCATTCATGTTTGTCTGTCCACCATCCATCCATCCATCCATCCATCCATCCATCCATCTGTCTGAAGGTTTAGCTATCCACCCACCCTTCCATCCATCAATCTATCAATCCAAGCACCAATTTATCTGTCTGCAGTCTATCTATCTATCTATCTATCTATCTATCTATCTATCTATCTATCTATCTATCTATCCACCCATCCATTTATTCATCTGTCTCTAAGCCTATTCCTCCACTCATGTTTGTCCATCCATCCATTTTTTCATCTGCCTGAATGCCTAGCTATCCACTCATCAATCCTCCATCCATCAATTCATCTGTCTGAAACTCTATTCCTCCACTCATGTTTGTCCATCCATCCATCCATTTATTGATCTGTCTGAATGTCTAGCTATCCACCCATCAATCCATCCATCCGTCCATCCATCCTTCCATCCATCTATTCATCTGTCTGAAACTCTATTCCTCCACTCATGTTTGTCCATCCATCCATCCATCCATCCATCCATCCATCCATTTATTGATCTGTCTGAATGTCTAGCTATCCACCCATCAATCCATCCATCCGTCCATCCATCTATCCATCTATTCATCTGTCTGAAACTCTATTCCTCCACTCATGTTTGTCCGTCCGTCCATCCATCCGTCTGCCTGTAGGTCTAGCCATCCAACCAAATATCCATCCCCCCGTCCATCTATTCATCCGTCTGACGGTTTACCTATCCACCCATCTATCTGTCCATCCATCCATGCATCCATCCAAAAATGATGAATAAAGCAAAAAGTGAATGAGTTGTGGTTCCGTTTTTCACGGTGCAGGAACAGCCTCTATTTATTTACCAACAGAATTTTCTGCGTAATTTCCCTTTTCAAAATCCACCTCCAACTCCTCAGATGTTCAGAACAGACATTAAAATGTTCAGCATGTGTGTAAACAGACTAATCTGAGCGTCTCTTAACAGCCTGCGTCTTGTCTTTGTGTCACACACACACACATACACACACACAATCTGTGGATTTGCCCGTTCTTAATAGTGTCTGGGCCTAACCTCTACAACACACACACACACACACACACACACACACTTTTTCCAATGCGTCACAGTCATTACTCACCACTCCTTCTGCCAAACTAATTTAATTTTCCTCCTTATCTTTTACGATGTTTATCGGTCCCAGATATGTAACGAACAGCTTTCAGCGCTGATACTAGGCGTCAATACATGGCTCCAATAATACACACTAATGCTAAGTGGTGCTTCTCGCTTTCTCACCCCCCCCCCCCCCCCCCCCCCCATCTTTCTCCTCGCTCACACGTTGCACGTTGAGATGAAAGACCTGTACATGCTTGCCTTGCACTTTTATTCCGGGGTGTTCCGTTTCACCGAAGCGAGATATGACAGCAGAAAGTAGGTTAGCGCCGGTTTCACTCGTGTTGCTACAGTTGCTGCGCCAGGTTGCTAGATTCGACCGGGGATTTGCAGCCACAATCAGGATATGTCCCCAAAGAGGTGTACTACAACCGCCAAGCTATTAAAGAATAACTAGTGGATCCCAGAAAGCCTTGTCGTTGCTACACACACAAACACACACACACACACACACACACACACACAGACATACACACACACAATCCCTGCTGCTCTTCACACAGTCTTCTGGACTTAATCAACTCACCAACAGACACATCGATTATCTGACTAAAGAAGCAAATAAAACAATTTATCTAACACAGCACCGAAATCGGAAAAGGCGCCGTGGCCTTAAAGGCCGCCGCACGATTGACAGATAAAAACCTGCTTTAAGACTGACCGAACAATTCAAAAACGTCAACGGAAACCACGGCGTCTGCAGTTTTCATGTCTGCTCACAGTAGAAGAAGATTTATAAATGAAATAATCAGAGAGTACAAAAGTAATGATATGAAGAAGCACCGAGTCTAGTCATGTATGACATCACGTCTGTCCATCCATCTATCTATCCATCCATCCATTCACTCATCCTTCTGTCTGAAGGTCAATCCATCCACTGAGCTGTTTGTCTATCCATCTATCTATTCATCTACCCAAAAGTTTAACCATACATCCATCTATCTATCCATGTATAAATGCATTCATCTATCCATCTTAAGGTCTATCCTTCCACCCATCTCTCTGTCCATCCATCCATCCATCTTTATCAAATCCCCCATCCATCCATCTATTCATCTGCCTGAAGGTCTATCCTTCCACCCATCTCTCTGTCCATCCATTCATCCATCCATCCATTAATCCATCTATTCATATGCCTGAAGGTCTATTCTTCGACTCATCCATCCATCCATCCATCCATCCATCTGCCTGAAGGTCTACTGTATCTCTCCACCCATCTGTTTCTTTATCAAATCCTCCTTCCATCCATCTTTTCATCCATCTCTCTGTTCATCTCTCTATCCATCCATCTCATTTCTCTATCTCAGTCACTGTATTCCGTCACTCCATTCTTGTCATTCATTTTTTGCGTCTCCATCCCTTCATCTATGCTCCTACTCCAGCTCTAGAAAAAAAAAAAAAGGATTTAAAGGAAAATTCCACCCAGAACCACTTGCATATTCATTTTAATAATTAACATTTGATCTTTAAAGATTGTCCAGGATTTATTTTATAATGAAATTCTGACAGTTTTAGTTTAAACTTATTTCATTGATCATTTTACATCCATCCATCCATCCATCCATCCATCTATCTATTCATATTCATGGTGCTGTGGGATTTATGCTGTATTCGACTTCCCTCGTAAGTGGGAAATGCTGCGTTCATCTGGGAACTCGGAATTTCCCACTTTCCTAAGTTTTAAATTGGAATTGAATGGAATGGAATAAAAGTGTAGTTTGCCTAGTGTTTAATTTATCTTTAAAGTGGATGTGACGATCTGCTTTTAATAGCGCCGAGAACGACATGAAAGCGCATTCTGATTAAAAATCTAGCAGAAGGCGAATGAACAATTCAATGATCGAAGCATCACGCTGTATTTTGTAATTATATAAACATAAACAGAAACTCAACGTTAAAAACTCGAAATTATTCAGTTATTTCTTAGCTTTTCACTTTGTCACAGAATCGCAACTCAGAAACACGGGAGCTCCCAATAAACTCAAACAAACTTTCAGAGCAGGAATTGCGAGTTTTTCCTACTGGGAATTCGAAAAACTTCCGAGTTCCCACTTGGTCATGAAGGCGAAATTAATGTAAGGCCATTTTTTTTTTTTTTTTTTACTTCTGTGCGTTTGAGCTACAAAGTGGGGAAAAATCACGATGCCTCCATGTTCGTCTTTGATTAGCAACGAGCTAGCCAGTTAACTGTAATGAGTGACTATAATATATTTTCCTCGCAGCACTGTATAGACACTGTTACAGATTTAACAAGTGAATATGTCTGTATGGTGATTGATCTAAAGCAAATACTTGTGTATATACAGTGTAACTCATTTAAAAGGTAAGAAGTGCTGCTGTGTTTACTGCTGATGCTGTGAGCGGCCATTTTGATTTGACATCACTTGCTGACCTCGGAATTGAGGAGACCATCTCGAGTTCCTGAGTAGGAATTTCGAGTGAGGGGGCATTTTTGTATTTAAAAAGCAAGCAGCAAAACCTGACAGTTATCACTTATGTTTGAACGCTGACGGTTGTACTCTTATTAAACGCCATTGCAACTCCGCTAGCAATAATAATATAAACGCGGGACACAAGCGCACGTTTAGTGTTTTTCAGGGCGGCGTTCTCCTTTAAATGAATGACTCTTTCATGTTTCAGGATGCATACAAAGGTAAAGCTAAGTGTTCAACAAGCACCAATGTTTTCACCCCCCTATATATACGGTAGGCTAATCAAGAGCTGCTAGTATAAATTGTGCTAGCAAGGCTAAGCACCTTCCATTTTTTAAAGACAACAATAAAATATTTCATTTTACATTTCACCAAAAGTCATGCAGCTGAACTAATGCAGTGACAGGCCGTTACCTAGCGTATTCTGTCAAATTTATGTTATTTTTCAGTTAGGTATTAGCTTTCTTGTGCTTGTAGCATGCTAGTGTTTTGCAACATTAAAAATTGTCTTCACGCTCTTTTCAGAAATCCCTGAGGTAATTTTTTTTTTTTTACCCCCCCACCATCCATTAAAATGACAAAACACATCCATTTTGGTGCGTAGAGGCCTTGAGGCTTCCTGATTCCTTGCTATGCTAGAATGCTCACGCTAGTCATCATCTTAACTGTTTTATTTCTTCTTTCTGCTTTTCTTCATTACAAGGTTAGCTTTCCAGGAAGTCTGGTCTATTAAGAAAAGCACAGATCAGATGATCTATGGCTGGTTTTTAACATGACAAAGCAGCGTATTTATCATTTTTAGCCGAGGGCTAATTATGCTAACAACGTCACGGCGCTGTCACAGATGGAGACTCCTGCTAAGTGACAGCATAAAACTCAACACTTATAAAGCACGCATTAATAAAAACGCAGCAGAGATGGTAAAATTGATTTTGTGTTTGGATTGTAATCGTCTGAATTATAAGGAGGAAGGGGTTCTGCGTGAGTGTGTGTGTGTGTGTGTGTGTGTGTTATTGAGTGAACCAATTTCAGGAATGACTGTGCCGTGCTTTATTATTGCTCATAAGCTCAAGGTCAGCTGAGGAAGATGAACTACTCTTGCACCCATGCAGCGTCTGGCCAATTTATCACGCAGTACTTCGTCCTATTCCATAAGCGCTCCCACTGGGCTCACACACACACACACACACTGCTGCACGCAAAAAAGCAGTGCATTAATATTAATACTGTAAACGTGTATATATAATTCACAGATTTTATTAGCCAGTTGGCTAACATAAGCTAACCTGATTGGATTTTTTTCGGAGAGAATTTAAAATTCATAAATATTCATCATCTTCAGTGCTAATCCTAGCGAGCTACCAAACAAACACTAACATAACAGGATTTCAGAAAGAACTTTCAAATCCTACTGATAAATTAATTCATAAATATGAATAATTTACAGTGTTTACATTGGCTGTTGGGCTAACAGATGCTAACCTGACTGGATTTTTTATTTTTTTGTGATCATTTTTAAATCCTGTGCTAATGCTAGACAACATAAGCTAACCTGACAGGATTTCAGAGGGGATGTTTTTTTTTAAATCCTGCTAATAAATTCTTTTATAATATGCGTATCTTAGCTAAGGGGCTAACAGAAGCTAATCGGTCTGGACTTTTTTTTTTTTAGGATAGTCATAAATATTTAGAATCTTCAGCGCTTATCCTAGCAAGCTAACCAACATAGTTAGCTAACCTGACAGAATTTCTCAGAGAATTTTCAAATCCTATTGAGAAAACCTGTCATAAATATGAATAGTTTATGAGTGCTTACACTAGCTAGCAGGCTAATATAAGCTAACCTGACTGGATTACTGTTTTTTTGAGAGGATTTTAAATGAATAAATATTCATAATTTTCAGCTTTTATTTTGCGTTCGCTAGCAGGCGAAAATAAGTTGCCTCAAAAATCCTGCCTGTTTTTTTTTTTTTTTAAAGGATTTTTAAGTTCATAAAATATTCATAACCTTGAGCGCTAATCCTAGCGAGCTAGCCAACATAAGCAAACATATCGTGATTTCTGGATGAAATTTCAAATCCTTATTAATGATAAAGGATAAATTATGATAAATTAATTCACAAATATCAATCATTTTCAGTGCTTATGCTAGCTAGCAGGACTGGATTTTTTTTTTGTTGTTGAGAGGATTGTGCTAATACTAGTGAGCTAGCAAACAAACACTAACATAACAGTGTTCCTAAAAGGATTTTCAAATGCAACGGTGTACTGGCCCTTTAATTCAGCTCGAGCAGCGCAGGGGAAAAAACAAAAAGCAAAACTCGATGCCGAAACTCCCGCTTCACTGCTGCTCACTTCTGGTGTAAAATTTTATCAGGGCAGAGATTACAGAGCTTACAATCTGCAGTTTTGGCGTCATTCCACACAAGAGACATCATCTTTACACACAGCATGAAATCGATGTGTTTTCCCGCTCTCTTTTGATTGACAGGATATAATCGGCCCTGAACTATCGGCCGATGGCGTAAAAAATTGCCTTTATTGGCCGATACATTGCTGCATCTCTAAAAAAAAAAAAAAAAAAAAAAAACCTGACAGTTTCCACAAGTGCTTGCTTCAGTCATAACATCGCACACTGTACTCCAGAAACACACACGTTTTTATTCTGCACTGTGCCTGTTAGATCCCGCGTCAAGTGTCGATGATTGAACTCGATGTTTTCAGCCAGCAGAACTCAGAGGACTTGAACATATTGAGCAGAGTAGAAGGTCAAAAGGAAAAGGATAAATACCGTATCTTTAAAAAAAAATATATACAGTTCACTCGGGAGCGTAAGATTTTTTAGAAAGAAAAAATAAATCGATAAATACATCGTTTCGTTGTACATTGACGCTGCATTAATGTAGCTGGGATTTTAATAGTCAAGCGCAAACTTGCTTTTTCTTTTCTTCTTCCTACTGCGTGTTTTTATACAGAGACCTTGAGTGCTGGAAAGGCACTTTATAAACAGAATGCTAATCCCAGATCGCTTTTCTAATGAAAACACGCGACCGAGTGTGAACAACTGTTGACTTTACGACGTGTACGTGAACATTACAGTTTCTACGTAAAGTGAAATTTATGCTACCTTCGCTGTCCCCCATTCAAAATGCTGAAGTATCTAATCCAGGGGTGTCCAGTCTTATCCGGAAAGGGCCGGTGTGGACGCAGGTTTTCATTCCAACCGAGCAGAAGCCACACCTGAGTCTACTGAAAGCCAAGATCGACTGATTAAACAGGTGGAATCAGGTGTGGCTCCCGATTGGTTGGAATGAAAACCTGCACCCATACCGGCCCTTTCCGGATAAGATTGGACACCCCTGATCTAATCCCTCCCACAGAGCTTATATATATATATATATATAAAAAAAAAACTAGTGAGTGAAAGCTGAATAATGAGAGACACCTATTCTAGCAAATGAACGCAAATTAGCGAGTGAAATCTAATTAGCGAGTGAAAGCTAATTAGCGAGTGAAATCTAACTAGCGGGTGAAAGCTAACTAGCGAGTGAAAGCTAACTAGCGAGTGAAAGCTAACTAGCGAGTGAAATCTAATTAGTGAATGAAATCTAATTAGCGAGTGAAAGCTAACTAGCGAGTGAAAGCTAATTAGCGAGTGAAATCTAATTAGCGAGTGAAATCTAATTAGCGAGTGAAATCTAACTTGTGAGTGAAATCTAAGTAGTGAGGGAAACACTGGGGTAGCGGGGGTCTGTCAATCAAGCTTGCGCTTTTGAATATTAGGCCACACCCACTGGTTCAGCTATTTTTTTGTGCTGAGTTTTTTATTAAGTTTAATAGAATGCTAA
>NC_030437.2:18598796-18651296 GCF_001660625.3 Ictalurus punctatus | reverse complement strand
GTGAAGGGATAGTGCTGGACTGTATTAAACACTGTATCAGGCTGCTAATAACGATTAAAGGTGCAGTAGTCGGATTAAAAAAAAATCAATTCTACAAATAACCTGGCAAATCCGAAGAACACGATCAAACAAAATCAACAACAATGGTTTAAACCGTCGCCTTAGAACGAGTGTATTACATGGCTGAGAAACCCGGTTTATTTAACCGTATTACCGTCCAGAAAGCTTGTTTGTGTTCGGAATTGTCATGGATATGCCCGAATACGCAGTGGAGTACAATTCCCATCAGCCACTGCACCGCACATGATCGCGTCACATGACCGTCTGCACCCGATCGCACGTTTGGGTTTACGTCGGAATTACTAGATGACATCCAGGACGTTCTACTCGGAGCTGTTCGTGTCCTCGGACTCGGAACGAAACGAATCCGAGTGCGAGATGATTAAAGTGTAGGTCGTATGTCTTTTGTTTATTTTCAGATTCATCTTGCGTTATTAAGACTTTAATAACCGTCAATTGTACGGATATACTCCTGCCATGCTGACGGCTGGCTCATCTCCCGTTAGCAAGATTATTTGCATGTTGGAGAATATTAGAGAAAGGAAATTCAGTTTCCGACAACACGAAGAGATGAGGAGAAGATCGGATATCAGGCCACTGCCGGTGGAGTTCTTTTTTTTTTTCTTTGACACAAAACGTTCATCTGTAAATCTTATTCTCCTTGGCAGACAACGAACGCCGCTAAATTCGCATTTGTACTCAAAATCTATGACGAAATGCAACCAGGGAAGACAGAGATGAGTGAGATGTGTGAGGAACTATACGCTGTATTTAGAGTTGGTAAATTCAATCCAGAAACTCCACACAAAAAAAAAAATTCAATATTTACCTTGGGAAAAATGATCGATTCGAGACTTCTTCAACCCCGGTACTTAATTCGATTTTCTGAGCTTCCAATACAAATGACCTGCGTGCAGGTCACACCTCTGAGGTATTTCTTGTGATTTTCCACATTTATCTTGAATAGAAATGTTCGAGACTGGGGTTTCTCTATGGAGTCAAGACCACCGCCTAGTACATCATAAGTATGATATGCTTCATGAATAGTTATATAATTATTTATAAGTAATTATCACAGGATTCTCTGTAAATTTTGGTTTACTTTAACAATATGCCTTTATTATTCAGCAGCTTATAAAACAGCACTTGATCCAGCATTTTATTCAAGATTGCTTGTCAACAGTTACCCCGTTCACACAATTTAATTAAGCCACAAGACACTACAGTTCCCTCTGAAACTATCGGAACGGCAAGGCCAAACGAATTGTTTTTACTGTAGACTGAAGAGATTTGGGCTTGAGATCAAAAGATGAAATGAATATGAGACGAGAGTTTACAATTCCAGCTTTTAGTTCCCGGTATTTATATGTAGATATAGAATATAGAACAAGGCACGTTTTGTATCAGACCACCCGATCTGTAGGCGAGCAAAAATACCGAAACGTGACTGACGGGTGTTTGTTGGTACCTGGTGTGTCCTGTTAGATTGATTGTTTAAACAATAAACAGCTCTGAAGATCTACACTTGGTTTTAGCGTTCAGTTTCGCCTGTGAAGACTGCATTTGTTGTTAAAAAGGATAAACCGACATGACGATCAGAGAGCTGTCTATGGGAGGAAAGCGAGCCGTTTTGAAGCTGAGAAAAGAGGGGAAATCAATCAGAGGTTATCAATTTATCATTTGGAACGTCTTGAAAAAGAAAGAAACCACTGATGTACTGAGAAACCGACACCGAATGGGACGGCCAAGGAAAACAGCTGACAGCTGATGACAGAAATATTGTGAGAGCTGTAAAGCTGTAAATAAAAGCCCAAAAACAACAGTCAGTGACGTCACCAACAAGTTCCAGAGGGCAGGGGTGAAGGTCTCGCAATCCACCGTTCGAAGAAGACTTCGAGAGCAGAAATATAGAGGCCGTACCACAAGAGGCAAACCACACATCAGCAGGAAGATCCGGAAAGCCAGATTGGAATCGGCAAGGAAATACAGAGACGAGCCACAAGAGTTCTGGAACCGAGATTAACTTCTACCAAAGTGATGGAAAGGCCAAAGTGTGGAGAAAGAAAGGATCCGCTCATGATACCAAAACATACTGTGAAACATGGTGGTGGTGGTGTCACGGCTTGGGCTTTGCACGGCTGCTTCTGGAACGTTCTCACTAATCTTTATTGATGATGGAACTCATGATGATAACAGCAGAATGAATTGAGAAGTTTGCAGGAACATTTTGTCTGCCAATTTACACAGAAATGCATCCAAATTCATCATGCAGCAAGACAATGATCCAGAACACGCTGCCAACTCGACAAAGGACTTCATCGGGGGGAAGAAGCGGACGGTTTTAGACTGGCCAAATCAATCACCAGACCCTCACCCAACTGGGCAGAAGGAAATGGCGCAGGAGGAAATGGAGGAGGAAGAGACTGAAGAAAGAAACCACCAAAAACAAACAACAACTGAAAGCGGCTGCGGTAAAAGCCTGGAAAAGCAACACAAAAGAAGAAACCGACAGTTTGGTGATGTCAGTGAGTCTCAGACTCGATGCAGTTATTGCAAGCACGGGATACGCAACCAAATATTAAGTGCCATTTACTTTCATTTACTTCAAGACTTATCTGTTCTTATACTTTTGCTCGCCTAAACATCGGATGGACCGATACAAAAGGTTCTATGTTTTATGTTGTTGATCACATCTAGACGTAAACACCAGGAAATAAAACCCGAAACCCTCGTCTCATCTCCGTCTTTCGATCTCGAATCCAAACGTCTTTGGTGTCCATCGTAAACAGTACAAACGAACAGGCCTGGCCGTTCCAATAGTTTCGACGGGGACTGTAAATCGAGGTCATAATCGTAATCATAATGTATGCATGGGATAACCTCTATTTCATCATGCTTTTAATCCCCTACTTTGATTTGTTTCATTAGCAAAGCGTTAGCGGCGTTCTCGCTAAATTCGACGCGCCCTTCTGTAAAGAAACCGTCCCTACAGTTTGAAGAATAACTTTAAAAACGTCTCGGATTAAAATGCGGTCGCGGTTACCTCTGAGGTCTGAGTATCGGCGTGCACGATTTCGGTATTAATTCCTCGTCACTTACACGGAACGGAATCGTGAATACGCTCGCCAGCGCGTGGCTGTCAATGCCACAGTTTTCATTCATTTAATCACGACGTTATTTACTCGATGAAATGTTCGATGTCCTTGTCCGTGGTGCTAGATATAATACTAGATAAAACTAGCGTGCTTGATGACACTCCACCCGTCATTGAACATTACTCAACTTCAACTTTGAGAGCTTAAACTTTGAGCACTTGAAGTGAACTCTGGAACAGCTGGTGTTATATAATGCTTCGGAGCTGGTACAGACGGCGGGAAGCAGTGAGAGATGGTTCCTCAGACCGAGGCCTGATTGAAAATCCATCTGGATCTAATGAGATGACTGCGGTGTTTTAATGCGACAGAGAGCCCTACGGTTTTCCGTTTGACTGAATATCCAGCCTTTCCGGGTTCCGTGCTTCTCAGAATAAGACAGAATAAGGCGCAGGTGAGTGGAATTTCATTTCTTACACCTGCGGTAAACAGCGCCGAGATCATTAGGGGAGGTTTCTCTCTCTGTAGGCCTTGATGTTTGTCTTTGTCAGCAAACCGCCGTTCTGCTTCATCCTTCATTTTATACTCGATGTCACCTTATTATAGTGCACGACTGCGTCCTGGCTTGTTTTCTAAGCTACTGCGAGATAATAAACGTCTGAGAAACAAGAAGTTCTCAGGGCTGGAAAGAATAAGGTGGGCATCCGTCCATATTTGGTTTTAGCTAATCATGTTTAAATACAGCTCTTGCACTGTATTTACTCATACAACTTCTTCTTCTTCTTCTCAAGAACACTTTTCAAGAATGAATTCATCTTAGCGACAATTAAGGGGCCTGTTTTTGATCGAATTCACGACGTTAAAAAGTGTTGAAGGTTAAAAAAAAAGCATTGCCAAATTGACACGATAGGCTTTTTTTACGGACACGAAAAAACCCCCCCAAAATATATACAAGATTTCAAGAACGGAGTCCTAAGATCTCGAGAATAAAGTCGTACTATTTCTAGAATACAGTGGTAATATTTTGAGAGAGAAAAATCGCAACGTATCGAGGAAAAAAAAAATACAATTTTGCGAGACGTCGCAAGATTTCGTCGTGATGTTTTGAAAAAATATAGTCACAATGTTTTGGAGAAAAAAAGTCATTATATATGACAGAAAGGTGCATATAAGGTTTGTGTGTTATGATATAATATAATACGCTGAGGATTTGTCGACGTTATTCTTTTTTAAATTTTGTCGTTGAAGAGAAATCACAGCCGGGGCTTACCTTCGAGACTATCGATGCATACACGATCAACATTTTTTTCACGAAATATTTCTACATTTGAAGTAAATCTCATTCATTCCTCTAAATATACAACTCGCTAGCAAAAATAAACCTCATCGAACATGCTAACTACAATTTTACTTTGTAGCCGTGTTTACTATTTGTTACCATTTTGTGAAGCAAAAATAAACCTGACGTATCATTAAAACGAACGTAACGAGCTCAGTTGATGCTTTGTTTTGGAGCTCGCCATTGTTTTGTGAAGATTGTTGATGTTATTAGATATTAGGGCAGATATAATATACTTTTAATAACGTACATATACAACCCACGTAGCACACAAGACCAGCCGGGGGAAAGGCGACGCACGTCCCTCACTCACTTCTTCTCTCATATATTTTCCCTCTCAGTCTATTATTCCTTTTTTTTCTGAATTTCCTCACATGGTCAGGTCCATCAGGACTACTGTAGTCCTTCTGTCATTAAGTTATCCTGAACAAAGTTTCCGACCCGGAACGCTATAGGCTCTGAGAGACGATCCAAAACATCGGGGGGGTTCAAAAAGTCACTAAGGCTAATGAGATGACGTCGCTGGTAGAAAGGTCTGGAAAACACTCACGTATTAGGGTCATTAGAGAAACGTTGGATGTTCTTTAGTGAGAAATTAGATAGATCTGTGGCCTTTTAGCAAACAGCGTGTAATTAAAGTATTGAGCCTGGGGAATAATCGAAAATCCCACTGAGGATAATGAGATGAGTTGTCGGGTTCCACATGCGGATAATTAATATATTACTATTGTTCTTTACTAACGATACACCCTCATTTTTTATCCATTTATAGGTACATTGAATGTCAACAATTAGAGAAGTTAGTTTCTGTTCTGACTTGTTCCCTCACCAGCCTTCTCTGTTTTTCTCTTGAAGTTCATAAGACAAAGAAATTTAAATAAAAAGACTAGCTAGCCATCATTTCCACAAAGTATAACTGTAGAGACCATGGTTTAGAGCTTGGAAACTGTATATATATATATATATATATATATATATATATATATATATATATATATATATATATATATATATATATATATTGGAGCGTGGCTGTGGGGATTTGTGTTCATTCAGCTATAAGAGCATTAGTAAGGTTGAGGTCAGGCGCTGATGTTGGGATGTCGAGGAGGCTCCAGTTCCAGTTCATCCCAAAAGTGTTCAGTGGGGTTGAGGTCAGGGCTCTGTGGAGGACACTCGAGTTCTTCTACCTTCTTCCAACCTTCAAACGTCATGTCTTCATGGAGCTCAAATGGAGCCGGTTTGGGCCTCTATGTTCCAGTGAAGGGAACTGCAATACTACAGCATGCAAAGACATCCTATACAATCGCGAGCTTCCAACTTGAACTTGTGGCATCAGTTTGGTGTGACGGTCAGTCTGACGGGTTGCATTTTCAGAAGCTTGTTAGGAAAAGTTTCTTTTCCCTTTCTGATGTGCGTGAGCTGGAAGACTCTTTGTCAGCAAACCGTTGTTCCGGTCCGTCCTTCACTTTCCACTTTAAACGCATTGTAGTGCTCAGTGCTTCACTGCATTCATAGAATGAATGAAGGGCTCTCAGCTTTTTGATGGACTACACACACACACACACACACACACACACACTCAAATGCACTGGTATTCCCTCAGCTTATTAACAGAGCGTCTTTGAGAGCTCCCTCATGAACGTTGTTGGAAATTAAGAATGTCCTCCTCGCTCTGCTGCTCTCTGTTCTGGGCATCGCACAATAAAACCCACATTTCATATTTTCATAGCAAGAGCCTTCATCCAGCGTGCGAATCAACAGAAATGTTTTGATTTCCTGACTAATTGAGTGATGTTTATTATTCCACTATTAAAATTGAGCTTTTTTTTTTTTTCTTCTCCAGCATGCAAGGTCTCCTTGTTCTCCTATTACATCATTTCCTGTGGACTCGGGGTAATGTGAAAAAGCAATGATGTCATGGCGGTTGAACAATGAGGCTATCGTGTAACTATAATATCCAGCCAACCCCCCCAAAAAAAAAAAAAAACGTCCTGTTTCCTTTTCCTTGTCCTGTTTCATGATCTGGGAAATGGCGAGTCTTATCTCAAGGAGCACAACGGACAACAGCTGGGACGCAAACTAAAATTATCCTCCCAGCAAAAACAAACAAACAAAAATTAGCTTGCAAATAAACACGACGTTGCATGATTTAACTGACACGAATAGTTCAAATTAGTCTAACCCCACGCAAATTGTGTACCATGACCATCATAGTGGCATCGCGTCTATCCTTATTTATTATTATTATTATTAAGCTCGGATTTTTAAAAGCCTCCCAGACTTCTCATAAACCCGCACTGTTTATGAAATCTGTCATTATATAGTACATATAGAATAGCTTTAAAATGCTACTACATCACAAGTAGAGACATTTAAAAAAAAAAAAAAAAAGAGTGAAGATGAAAGAAGGGAAAAAAAAACCCATCTAAACCGTCAAACTAAATATTTAATAGGTCCATAAAGTTTGTAGTAATCTTCTCCAAATAACCTTCTCATATTTCGCATTTTTATCTGTCAGAAACCTTCAGTTAAAAAAAAAACAAGATTTTTAAAGCCCTCAGTTCGCACTTGCTAGTTTTTTTTTTTTAATTGCTATAGAATGTTTAGTCTTATTGCTAGGGGTCCAGCCATGAAAACTGCAGCCGTTCATATGTATATGAATGATTAGCAATAAAATGTAACCTAGCAGTGAATGTTGTTCAATATCACGATGTACGTACGGTTTTACACCTTGAGATATACATAAGATTACTGCAATGTCATCTTGTTCCTAATTACTGTAAAAAAAAATAAATAAATAAATAAAAAAACAACAATAAAAAAAACATAATGTCTTTCTAAATTCTTCCCATTAATTAGTTTGGGGAGTTTGGAAGACATTTACAGTTGACATTTTTTTTTAAATCCTTGTCAGTGTTTTGGATGAGAAATGATGAGAAAACTTGAACGTTTTCCATCTATCATAAGGTAAACGCTAAACGACGTAGCGGGATTTATAACCGCCGATAACAGATCAATGAAAAAGCAATTCTTCAGCCCTTAGCATTTAGCAGCTGGTCTTAACGCCTCAGGCTCAGACTGTAAAAGAGGCCTTATAAACAACCATTTAATGAATTCGAAGCTAACACTGGCTATTAGATCTGAGGAGAAAGTTCCATCTTGGGTGTGTAGGCCACCATGGAAATACATACTCTCTCTCTCTCTCTCTCTCTCTCTCTCTCTCAGTCCGTTTGCATACAGCAGTGTAGTCAGACTTTCTCTCTCTCCGCATCTCATTCATTTATGTAGCATCTTGCGGTGTTCTGCAGTGAGGAACACACACACACACACATACACACACAGAGTGAATTTAAATTCTGCTCCTCTTTCAGCTGCCACTTGCTCTCCTCCTCCACACAGACTTTTTTCTCAAATGGCGCTCCAGTAAACATGGCGCGAGATTGAATTCCAGCGCCGCTGACATGTGTCTGTCCCGCTGATCCAACTCTACAGAGGTGTAATTCCTTCAGGGAGTGTGATGTCTCTCACACACACAATGCACACACTTGTTCTTACATACTCTTGGCTTTCGAACCACAAAAAAAAAAAGAGTATCTATAATAGAGTTAGATATCACGTTTTTTTCTCCCTGGCATTTCATCATCTATCTTTTTCCGTCTTTTCCTTTCCTGTAAGTCTGTATGCATGGCTTGCTTTCACTCCTTCAGAGAAAAAAAAAATCTTCGTTAAGGGTTACAGCAGCAGAACCTGCTTTGATATGCTACATGCATATGAGCCGTCAAGGCACGAAGAAGTAGAAACAAAGAGAGACAGTAAAGAAAGAGAAAGAGACGGCTAAGGCGAGATGAACAAACAGGCGTACTTCCAAGCAAGTCGGCAGTGAGATGAACTAATTAAAGAATCCATAATTAAAGCAGCGCCTGATAAACAGCAGCCCGCTTTCATTCCTCTCCTGCAGTGTGGGATCGAAAATTCGCTCCGATGCTCCGTCTTTTCATCCATTTGCATCCCACAATTCACTGCAGGGCTCACAAATTGAAGGCAAATAAGTGATATACTCGTTCGTTGTTCAAATCGAGTCATTAGGACACTGTTGCTAGGCGACTGGAAACTATAGATGCTACTGACTGACTGAGGCTAATCATTTAACTAGCTAGTACATAGTTAAGTCTTTTACATGCACAGTGTATCAGCGGAGTGATAATGAAAAGAAGACAAAATTACTGGGGGACATTAACATTTACCTCAGATATCTTGGTAAATTGCTGAGAAAGGACTTAGCTAGCACATAGATGCTAAGTCTTTCATACAGACAAAGGTGCAGCGATAATGGAACCAAGACAAAACCAGTGGAAACATCAACACTTACTTCAGATAATTTAGTAAATCAAGAAAAGACTCAAATAGCTAGTACACAGCCGCTAATGCTTTAATATGGACTTGTTTTTTGACAGCGGAAACAAGAAATCTTTTTTTTTCAGGAACAGCAACATTTTCCATTTTTTTAGTGGTTAGCACGTTCGCCTCACACCTCCAGGGTCGGGGGTTCGATTCCCACCATGGCCCTGTGTGTGCGGAGTTTGCATGTTCTCCCCGTCCTCCGGTTTCCTCCCCCAGTTCAAAGACATGCATGGTAGGCTGATTGGCGTGTCTAAAGTGTCCGTAGTGTATGAATGGGTGTGTGAGTGTGTATGTGATTGTGCCCTGCGATGGACTGGCACCCTGTCCAGGGTGTACCCCGCCTTGTGCCCCATGCTCCCTGGGATAGACTCCAGGTCCCCCGTGACCCTGAAAAGGATAAGCGGTAGAAGATGGATGGATGGATGGATGGATGGATGGATGGATGGAAACCTAGCTAGCTAGCTAGTACGCAGCCGCTAAGTCTTTCATACCGACAGTGTACTGTAAAGGCGCTGTTATAATGGAAACAAGACAACATCGTTGGGATAATCACAACATTTACCTCAGATATTACCTCAGAGAAATCAAGAAAAGACTCAGCCGCTAATTCTTTAGTACTGAATTTTTTCAAAAAGCAGAAACTAAGAAGGAATTCTCAGGAATATCAACATTTTTCCATAACACTGCATTCCATAACACTGCATTTGTACATGGTTTGTATAATAGATAGGCGGCTACATGCTACGTAGCAAATCCTTTTCTTATTCACCGACAGTTCTGAGGTAAAATGTTGACATAGGTTCCATAACACTGCATTTGTACATGGTTTGTATAATAGATAGGCGGCTACATGCTACGTAGCTAATCCTTTTCTTATTCACCGACAGTTCTGAGGTAAAATGTTGACATAGGTTCCATAACACTGCATTTGTACATGGTTTGTATAATAGATAGGCGGCTACATGCTACGTAGCTAAGTCTTTTCTTATTCACCGACAGTTCTGAGGTAAAATGTTGACATAGGTTCCATAACACTGCATTTGTACATGGTTTGTATAATAGATAGGCGGCTACATGCTATGTAGCTAAGTCTTTTCTTATTCACCGACAGTTCTGAGGTAAAATGTTGACATAGGTTCCATAACACTGCATTTGTACATGGTTTGTATAATAGATAGGCGGCTACATGCTATGTAGCTAAGTCTTTTCTTATTCACCGACAGTTCTGAGGTAAAATGTTGACATAGGTTCCATAACACTGCATTTGTACATGGTTTGTATAATAGATAGGCGGCTACATGCTATGTAGCTAAGTCTTTTCTTATTCACCAACAGTTCTGAGGTAAAATGTTGACATAGGTTCCATAACACTGCATTTGTACATGGTTTGTATAATAGATAGGCGGCTACATGCTACGTAGCTAAGTCTTTTCTTATTCACCAACAGTTCTGAGGTAAAATGTTGACATAGGTTCCATAACACTGCATTTGTACATGGTTTGTATAATAGATAGGCGGCTACATGCTACGTAGCTAAGTCTTTTTTTATTCAACAACAGTTCTGAGGTAAAATGTTGACATAGGCTCCATAACACTGCATTTGTACATGGTTTGTATAATAGATAGGCGGCTACATGCTACGTAGCTAAGACTTTTCTCAGTAATTAAGCAACACAGCTGATGTAAACGTCGATGATTCCTGACACTGACATTCTTGTTGCTGTCTTCTGTCATTACATTGTCTCTATTGAAAAAAAATGGCAACTATTTATAAGCTAAGTTTTTTTAGTACTGTATTTTACAAAATTTAAGGAAAATGTTGATGTTCCCCTCAGTTTTGCATAATTTCCACCAACACTGTACCTTCAGATTTCTGTATGCAAGACTTACTGTCTACGTCCTAGCTCGCTAGATCTTTTCTTGACAATAAAATTATGCTGTAATTACACTTACACCTACGCTGTAGAAGACGTGAACGAGCGAATGAGCGGTTCATGTGGAATCTTCTAGTAAACACAGTGATCCCAAGACATCATCAGTCTCATCCTCCTTTCTTTAGCGTCATTACTCCATTCTCCTTGGCGCTCTACTCATTCCTTCTCTTTAAATCCATTAAAAGAGAAAGAGATTTAATGCTTTGCATTAATCTTGCGTTCACCCTTCTATTCTTCTTCTCTGGTGTTGTTTTGGTCTTTTAATCTAAACATTCAAATGTAATATAATTGTCTTTAATGCTCTGCTCCTATACTCTATCTTTCTCTCCACCTTCTCTATTTTCCTCTTCTTTTGTTACTAGTATCGCTTTCTCTTGGCTTAGCCATCTTTTTCGCTGTTTCTGAGTTTGGCTATAGTTGTAAACATTCTCGAACCCTATCGAACATTTCTTTGGCTTAGTTAACACCCTGTAATGCAGTTTCACGTTACGTTTTGCTTAATCATAACACGTAAAATCATCTATTTGGCTACCTCGCTGTCTCGTTATCATTAGCAAGCTATCTAGCTAACATTAGCAAGCAAGCTAATAAGCATCAAATGACACGTGGCTTTATGATTTGATTCAAACAACTATAATGAGAATTAGCCATCCATGCAGCTAACTAGCTCACTCAGCCTCGTTACAAGATACCTAGCTATCGTTAACAAATAACCTAACGAGCTTCTTATGATATTAATGTAGATCTGTTGGCTAGTTAGCTAGCTCAATCTTACTAGTATTTACTACATAGGGTTCTTTTTTACAGGGTCCTTTCTCAATCTTTGGGGGTTCTGAGAATCATCTTACTTGCCCCCAGCCTAGCCCACCCCACCCCACCCCAATCATATCATTAATAACAGAATAAAAAGGAAATAATACTTCACAAAGTTTGATAAGGATTGAAGTTGAATAAATCTAAAGTAAAACTGTTTGTAGCTCGCTCATTAGCAAGGATTTGACTAGCAAGTAACCCAACAAGCATCAAATGGCTTGTGACACATGACGTCGCATGACTTTAAAGTCCCTGTGAAGTGCCTGGAAACTACACGCAGCTTTGACGTAATATCCACAGAAACAGGAAGTCAGGGTGGGACATACTGAGTGGTTCTTCCCCCTTTTTAAATAGACAATAGCGTTTAGCTTACAGCCTGAGCTAAGCCGTACTCGACAGTTAGTACAATGGATTTGTATAACTTCGGAGGCGAGACACTTCAGAGCATTTGATTGGACAGAAAATCTGATGAGAAGCTGAAGTGCAGAATGCTGTCGTCAAAATTGTTGATCCGTATCGGTGGTAGAGAAAGAAACTGTACATTTTTGACTGCATATATCTTCTAAATGCGCATTTTGGCGTTGTTATGGAGCTCACTAGCTTATAGACAGCCTTGAGGCTAACATATTCATACTAAACGACACAAAACTTCAGTTTTGATTTTGTGGGGACTTTAATGTGTATTAATGTGGCACTTTGTTTAACATGACTAGCATCAAGCTACTTACTGAATGATACAGTTTGATTGAACAGCTGTCTACGTAGCTAGCTAGCTGGCTCAGTCTCACTAGAAAGTACCTTGCTAGCATTAGCAAATAACCTATCAAGGGTTATATTATTTTAATTAGCATCTGTTGGCTACCAAGCTTTTGTGCGAGTGACCTAACTAATGTGTGTGTGTGTTAGCCATCAACTTGGCTAGCCTTACTAGCAAGCTACCAGCTAGCATTGGCAAGTTAAATAATGAGCATCATATCCTTGACATTTTGTAAGAATGCTATTACTTCATATAGTCGAATAAAACTAAGAAGAAGTGAGGCACACCAGTCTACGTTCATCTGATTGGCGGAATGCCATGCCGAGGATAAAAAAAATTTTTTTTAAAAATGGAACTTTTGCCATCTCGTCATTTCTTTCTTCTCCTTTTCTCTAGCATCTTTTCATTATCTTTCTTTTATTCTGCTCCCTTATCCTCCAGCTCAGAGCCATACATCAGTGCCTCCTTCAATCCCTCACCTCCGTATTCATCTTCCTCCATTACGTCTTTTTATAGTCAGGCTCTAATTTAATCGAGGCGCCTCTCCTTCCCGACACACTTTCTATACCTTTCTCTCTCTCTTTCTCTGCATTCTTCCATCCGCGGTTCCCCATTCTCACGTCTCGTCTTTCATTCCCTGCATCCCTTTTTCTCAACTTTCCCTCTTCACCATCCCTTCTCCTCTGTCTCTTAGTGCTGTACATCAGTTCGTCTTCGGTTAATCTAAAGGCTGTAATCTAATTCCTTCACTTTCACCATCCACCTCGCTGCTACGTTCTCTCCTCCTGTCATTCTCTGGAGTCTCACCTCTTCCCCTGCGATGCCTCACTCAGTCCGTTACTTATTTATTCTCGACCTCGCCGTGACTCTCTAGCTGCGTTTCAAGTCGTATCTTATGATCTATGATGCCTGAAAGTGTTTGCTGGGGTACACAAATAATACATGATTAGTGAGTCTAGCTAATACACGGTCTAGCTAGCATTAGCAACACGATGCCGTTTCTTTATGGTGGTGATTTCAGCCGATCGAACTGTATTTGTTATGACGGGGACACACGTAATGTCTAGGTGACTAGCAGTCTTTGCTATTTTTTTTAAATTTATTTAAAGCTGCTGGATGTAAGATTTTGAAAGCGAAAAATATTTATTACTCGATGTTATCGCTCTGATAGAAAACGGTATTGCACAATACTTTTTTTGAGCCTGACGTGGTGTCATGGTGTTTTTGACGTGTCTGAGCTGGTGTACGATACATTCACACGTATACGCGATGACATTTGACGTATCTGAGCTGGCGTATGACACGTACACCTATGCGTGATGACTTCTGATGTATATGAGCTGGTGTATGACGGCGTTTGACATTCAGTGTCTGACTTGGCATTTGACGTATGTGTACATACTTATATGTGCTGGCATTTGAGTTATCCGAGCCGGTGTGTGACGCACAGTGGATATAAAAAGTCTACACACCGCTGTTAAAGCGGCAGGTTTCTGTTCCTGTAGGAGTTAGTAAAAAATGTATCCATTGCTCCACATGTTTACTTCTTTCAGCTAAATATAGTCCATCATCCAGCTCGGTATCAACACAATAGACAATCCCGTACGCAGAAAGAAAAGAAAAGAAAAGAAAAAAACCCATCTAGAACAGTACAGAAGCGTGCAATCCGAGACGCTCTTTCGGTCCTTCGTCTTTTCTTCTCTCTTCCTTTGATCTGAAGATCCGACTGTAAACGATTCCCTCTTTCTTTTCCCCAGCGTAGGTGTCGGTGTACGGTCTTCACTCCCTTCATCAGTCTGACTCACAGTTAAACAGGGGAGAGGAGGTGAGGCCGTGAAAATGGGCCAGATGCACGTCGCTTAGCGTAGCCGCTGTTACAATAACGCACTGCTGCCGCTCCTCTCGCGGTGAAACCGACCCAAGATGAAGGCGAGGGTGGAAAACCGGGCCAGACACGCTCTGCTCGACCCATAATGCGGCTAACGAGAACTCGACGGTGCCGTGGTTTCCATTTACTGCCACGTCGGAAAGTGGAAAAAGGAAAAAATCAACGGGTCAAGGATTATTTATTAAACATTCACACCACAGCACCGTTGAAGTCGTGGTTCGGATTGGTCAGAAGCTGTCGATCGATTTACATTAACGTGCTCGTTCTAATACGTTATCGTTTCTATAGTAACAGCTAATGTACTGTATATAAACTAACCGTAATCGTAAACAGATTTAAAACACGCCTCGTTGTGTAACATGTAATAGTCGACAATGACGTTCTCTGTAAAGAGGCATTTATTAAACATTTATGTAAGGAGTCTCCAGTGTCAGAGCTGAAACTTATGCAAGAAAGGAAGTGTTTTATGGATGTTTCCCGAAATGAAATGTTAATAGAAATGGATAAAAAGTACGGCGTGTTGTTCTGTAATAAGTATAACGTGTTGGGAAATGTGTTGCTGCGGTGTGAGACACTTCGAGACGTGCTGTGTGGAACGCCACGCGGTCAGTAGCTTGTCGTCTTCGTGTCGTCCTAAGGGTGTGCAAACTTTCACACACGACCTGGAACCGACATCGAACTGGACTGAACTCATTCTCACTGGTAATCTAATTTGCATAAATGAAAACTTTGTGCATCTGTTTTGCATCATTGGCCCCGCCCACTTCGCTTCACTTCACTCACAATTGCTCCGCCTCCTCGACACTGTAAATTGATGTAACTCTGAAAATGAAAATGACTTCTGGCTGATTTTCTCCCTCTCTTTGTGTGTGTGTGTGTGTGTGTGTGTGTGTGTGTGTGTGTGTGAGAGAGAGAGAGACTGTCTGGTCCTATGTGTGCTTATTTGTGATTATTTCCATGCAAGACAGAGAGACTGTGTGTTCTTATATCTCATTACTGAATGTGTGTATATGCTTGCGTGACTGCATATTTGTGTGTGTGTGTGTGTGTGTGTGTGTGTGTGTGTGTGTGTGTGTGTGTGTGTGTGTCTCCTGTCACATTAATTCTAGTCATCTCTCGCTGTAACCTGCAGAATCTGCTGTCTGAAATCCTCCATCTGAGTGTGAGTGTGAGTGTGTGTGTGTGTGTGTGTGTGTGTGTGTGTGTGTGTGTGTGTGTGTGTGTGTGTGTGAGTGCGTGTGTGTGTGAGTCCCTGAGCCGTGTCCTGCAGCCCTGCCGCTCGTCTTAAAGCTCTCGCTGAGATTGGATTGTGTTTCAAAGCTCGCTTTTGTTCACACTGGCTGGAGACTTCATCTCTCATTGACAGAGAGGTTGCAGCGCCCCTGTGTGTGTGTGTGTGTGTGTGTGTGTGTGTGTGTCTGTGTGTGTGTGTGAGGACCGGAGAGGTTGTTGACAGGTGATGCGCTGAAGGGAATGACGAGAGACAGAGTGAGCAAGTGGGAGCAGCAGTGCGCTCCCTCCCAAGCGTCACTCGACTGACAGTGTGAGTTAAAGGAAGGCAAGACACACTGATCAAAAACTTAAAGTGGATTTAACACACTTAATTTCACACCCACACACAGAGAAAGAGACAGAGAGAGGGAGAGAGAGATAGAGAGAGAGAGGACGAGAGAGGAAGAGAAAGGAGGGCGGGAGAGAGTGTTAGAGAGAGAGAGGAAGAGAGAGAAAGAGAAAGGAGGGCTGGAGAGGGAGAGAGAGAGAAAGAGAAAGAAGGGAGAGAGAGAGATAGAGAAAGGAGGGAGAGAAATAGAGAGAGAAAGAAGGGAGAGAGATAGGGAGAGATAGAGAAAGGAGAGAGAGAGAGAAAGGAGGGAGGGAGAGAAATAGAGAGAGAGAGAGAGAGATAGGGAGAGAGAGATAGAGAGGGAGAGAGAGTTAGAGAGAGAGAGGAAGAGAGAAAGAGAAAGGAGGGATGGAGAGAGGGAGAGAGAAAGAAAGAAAGAAGGGAGAGCGAGATAGAGAAAGGAGGGAGGGAGAGAAATAGAGAGAGAGAGAGAAAGAAGGGAGAGAGATAGGGAGAGATAGAGAAAGGAGAGAGAGAGGAGGGAGGGAGAGAGAGTTAGAGAGAGAGAGGAAGAGAGAGAAAGAGAAAGGAGGGATGGAGAGAGGGAGAGAGAGAGAAAGAGAAAGAAGGGAGAGCGAGATAGAGAAAGGAGGGAGGGAGAGAAATAGAGAGAGAGAGAGAGAGAGAAAGAAGGGAGAGAGAGATAGGGAGAGATAGAGAAAGGAGAGAGAGAGAGAGGAGGGAGGGAGAGAGCGAAAGGAGGGAGGGCGAGAGATTGAGTGAGAGAGACAGAGAGAGAGAGAGAGGGTTTTGCTAAGCAACTGGAACACAGTATGCTATATGATGCAGTATTTACTCAGAACATAGTCATGCACTGTTCGTGTGTGTGTGTGTGTGTGTGTGTGTGTGTGTGTGTGTGTATAACTACATTAAGTTTAAGTTACTCTTTAGTAGTAAACATTCAACACATTTCACACCACAGCTCAGTTGAATTCTGGATTCTGATTGGTCAGAAGTTGCTGATTCATTTCCTCTCACTATCACAGGTCTATGTCGAAGCGCTCGTTCTAATACCTCATCGTTTCTATAGTAACAGCTCGTTCAGATATGGGACGCTCCACGTGAACAGATTATTATTATTATTTTTAAACGTGTGTAATCGTCGGCATGCCGACGTTCTCTGTAAGGAGAAAAGTGTTTATTTAACATTTTAAGGAAGGAGTCTCCAGTGTCGGCGCTTTGGAACAGTCAGAGGTCAAGCAGGAACAAGCGACGTTACGTGTGATAAACGCTCTGTTATTATCGACGAGTGGTCTGATGGATCAGTAATGATTGATTCACTGAGTCAGTAAGGATTCGTTAGACTGATTCAAACCGCTAACTCCTTTGAGGTTCCGGAGTCTTTTAGCAAGGTTCGTTTTGAGAATGTCATCATTAGCCTGTGAATTAGACGCCGCCGGTCGCGCCGTGATTTGGCAGGACGCCTGTGAGGACGACACTTTCTTGCCAATGCCATCTTTTCCCGAAACAGAGTCTTTTAATCTCGCCACACCAGGAAACTCTGGTGGAAACACACGTATCCCCTTCAAATAAAGAATTTACGACCCATAATGTCGCTGGGTTTCTTTAAGATGTGTTTACAGTGATGCTGGTAGATGGTTTGATCAGCTCTCCTTTCGTCAATCCTCGTGATCGGCCATGTTGGAGAGCCTTCATAAGAAAACACTCTGGGACATGTTGTTATAGGAAAATAATCAACGTCGGAGTGGTGTCGGTGACGCCGCTTCATCACACCACCGTGTCGTTGATTATTTTCCTTTAACAGCACCACACAGGATGATTTATTCCGTACATTTGGGGAAATCATCGTGTGTGTGTGTGTGTGTGTGTGTGTGTTACTGTGAATCACTTGCTCATTTGTGGGCGCGTGCTAATGAAATTCTGTGCGTCACAACGTTTTACGTCAGAGAAGTTGCAGGAGCGAAATAACGGACTTCTGAGAGCGAGAAAAGAGACAAAACGAACGACCTTTGCTGTGTGAGTGTGTGTGTGTGTGTGAGAGAGAGAGAGAGAGAGAGAGAGAGAGAGAGAGAGAGAGAGACACTGACACCATAAACTGTTCTGAGAAAAGATTTCAGTGTCCATCTCAGAAAAGCGACTCAGAATGAACGTACACTTCCAAGTAAACAGAGCCACCTGCTGCTCATTATCTTCCTAACGTTGCACCGCCATCTTGTGGTTAGAGCTGGAACTGCAGCAATTACTCCACTGTACGCTAAAGACGCTTTTATATTTGATTTATTTTTATGCATATATATATTTGACATTTCTTTTTAGTAATGGAGCAACCAACAAGAACAATGATATCCTGCATGTACAGTCAACACCAAATGTAGACCATATAAACAAATAAATAAACAATATAAAGTAAAGCATATAAACAGCAGATAAATTCAGATGAACATTTATATACCGTGTTTTACATCTGTGTGTATAATGCCTGTAAAATAATGAACTCTTTCATGTGTGAATTATTTAAAAACATCGCTTTTTTTTTCTTTTTTTTTACTTCATTACATCATAAATGCTGGCTTTTTCTAAACATTGATTATTTTAAAAATGGATAAAAATGGATTGTTCAAGTAGGAATACCATGAGGAAAAAAGATACCTGAAATAATAATAATAATAATAATAATAACAATAACAATAATAACAACAACAACAACAACAATAATAATAATAATAATAAGAGGAGTAATAATAATAATAATAATAATAATAATAATAATAGGAGTAATAATAATAATAATAATAATAATAATAATAACTCTTCCTATGTGTTTTTAAAAACTGTCTAAAATATTTTGTGTTGTTGAACCAAATGATAGAAAATATTTTTAAAACACAAAATATAGCAATAATTATGACGTACATAATTTATGCAGTTCTAGACTAAAGCAGCTGATTTTTGGAGGTCAAACAAAATCTTTGTTCAATTAAAATAAAAGAAAATCATTTTTAAAAGCTAAGGCATTCATTGTAGGAAAAAAAAAAAAGAAGATGCTTTAGAATTGATACAATAAATTTTCCAAACAACAGCCTCATATTTTTCTCCATACATCTCTCCATAATGTCTCAGTGTAAAGTTAAAGCTATTCCAATATCTAGAGGTCATGTAAGACATGCTATCAGAACAGGTACCATTATTCATTGTTGCTATGGTTACGCCTCATCGGGCTTTATCCCGCTCTGGGCTTGTTGGTTTTAATTAAAACATTTTACCACGCACAATAGCCTTTAAATCGTTCCTCTCTTCACAAATCCATGTTTATTTTACACCGAAGGTCGCAAGAGATCTCGCCTAAACTGTTACTTATACTTGTCGTCATGGTTACGCCGTATCTGCAGAGCTGATTTACCATACTGAAGTTGATTATTTTCCAATAACAGCACATCCTGAAGCAGTTTATTCCTTCGCATAGTGTTTGCAATTATTTTAGTAAAGCATGATACGTCATACTTTGCCTTTGTTTATTATATAAACTATAAAAAGGTCGTGTAAGCTGTTACTATATGTTACTGAACAATATCGTTATTAGAAAGACCGCATTCATATAAACCTGTGATTTGTAGCTGCACCACTGTCAGAGCTGCTGTTATAGGGAAAGAGTCCCTAGGATTTCACAATTTTGCGTTCGTAGAAATCAACGCAAAAATCAAGCACGCCAGAGTCGTATCTCTGTGCAGTTCTCACCTGGTTTCCCACTGAAGCTAAACAGGGTTGAGTGTGGCAGAACCTGGATGGGAGACCTCCTGGGGAACACTAAGGTTGCTGCTGGAAGTGGCATTAATGAGGCCAGCAGGGGGCGCTCACCCTGTGGTCTGTGTGGGGCCTGATGTCCCAGTATAGTGACGAGGACACTATACTGTAAAAACAGCACTGTTTTTCGGATGAGGCGTTAAACCGAGGTCCTGACTCCCTCTGGTCATTAAAAATCCCAGAGATATTCCCCCATTGGCCCTTCTCTATCACCCCCGAATAATCCCCATATCTGAACTGGCTCCATCACGCTCTCCTCTCCACTCATATCTGGTGTGCGGTGGGCGTTCTGGTGCAATATGGCTGCCGTCGCATCGTCCAGGAGGATGCTACACACTAGCGGTGGCTGAGGAGATCACCCCCCCCCCCCCCCCCCATACAACCTAAAGCGCTATATAAATGTAATCCTACCTTGCAACTTGTGACGTCATCACAACGCGCATTCAGCCAAAGCCCCCTTCGATTCGATTTTGGCCGCAACGTTTGCAAAAATACTCCTGTGCAAAAATGAACGGAAAACGAATCGACACCTTCTGACCAATCAGAATTGAGAATTCGACAGCGCCGATTAGGTAGCAGGCCATTCATACGTTAAACACGAAACCTGATTTATATCGTGGCTAGCGACAACGGCGCAAAGTTCCGACGAACTGGTAAGTCAACAAAATATCGCCTTTCGTTTAAAACCTCATCGTGCATGACTTTTCCAAATATGGCAGACCGAAACTGTCCCTATGACTTTGTGAGTAAATTACGTACTAGTATACTATCAAGTAATACTTTTTAAACGTAAAGTTTGATCCTACCTCAAACAAAGGGACAAAAAAGAATGAAATGTGAAAAATAAAAATTCAAAATGAATGCTACGATTAGCATTTTTTGCTAGAATGAATTCCCTCACTCGCTGGCGTTTTACATTCGAGCTTAATTTCTTTTATGTCTTGTCTATGTCTTATTACGTGTTACTCAAGAGCCACGATATACAGTCCGACATTGCCGTTGCAAATGCAGAAACACATTAACCCACTAAGCCGTCTCTGCTTGCTGAACCTCAGCCACTGATAAATGCAGTGTAGGCGAGCGTTCGGGGCGTCTGCCAAATCCAAACCGTTCATTCTTTATGTCTCTTAATCAAGCATGTTGTTCTTCCAGCATGGAGCGAGTCCATCCTCACCGAACCCAACCACACACTGCGCACATCCTGCTCGAAACCCTGCGGGTTAAACGAGCAGCCGCAAAGAACGTCCTAATCCAGAAGGATGAACTCGCCGTACACGGCTGAATGAGCCGGTTTTGGAAGAATCGAGCCAAACCTCAAACATGAAGGACTGTGATTGGAGAAAATTATATATCGATTTGTCATGTTTGTTCTCTCAGAGAGCATCTGGCTGCACTGAATCAGGCTCATTCACATGAAACTCGAGGACACGGATGTAGCTACAGTGTGATGGACACGGTGCGCTGGTGCCGAGGGTAATTTCATTCACAATAACACAGTAGGAGTGAAAATAAAATGCCTCTAAATGATGTCTAGTAGATATTTGACATCAACAGCTGTTTGTGTGGTGGTGTTTAACTGTGAATGGTGGTGATTTGTTGTGTTCAGTATGAAATAGAGGTATTTCTTGTTGGCTCTGTTGGTGCTCAGTGGTGAGTGGTGGTTGGTGACGGTGTGTTTTGGTGTTTGATATTTTGTGTTTGTTTGCATTCAGTGGTAAATACTGGTGTTTCATAATGTTTTCGGTGGAGCTTTATGATGAATGTTGGTGTTTGATGGCATGTGTTTTGGTGTTTGATTTTGGTGTTTTTTTATGTTTGGAAGTAAATAGTGGTGTTTCATAGTGTTTCTGTTGGTGTTTAATGGTGAATGTTGGTGTTTAATGGTGAATGTTGGTGTGTAATGGTGAATGTTGGTGTGTAATGGTGAATGTTGATGTTTGATGGTGAATGTTGGTGTTTAATGGTGCATGTTGGTGTTTGATGGTTAGTGTTGGTCTGTAATGGTGAATGTTGGTGTTTGATGGTTAGTGTTGGTGTTTGATGGTGAGTGTTTGTGTTTGTTGGTGTATTCTAGTGTGTAATGGTGAATGGTGGTGTTTGATGATTAGTGTTGGTCTGTAATGGTGAATGTTGGTGTTTGATGGTTAGTGTTGGTCTGTAATGGTGAATGTTGGTGTTTGATGGTTAGTGTTTGTGTTTGTTGGTGTATTCTGGTGTGTAATGGTGAATGGTAGTGTTTAATGATTAGTGTTGGTGTTTGATGGTTAGTGTTGGTCTGTAATGGTGAATGTTGGTGTTTAATGGTGAATGTTGGTGTTTGATGGTGAATGTTGGTGTTTAATGGTGAATGTTGATGTTTGGTGGTGCATTTTAGTGTTTGATATTGGTAGTAAATAGTGGTGTTTCATGACATTTCTGTTGGTGCTTAATGATGAATGTTGGTGTTTTATGACCAGTGTGTTTCGGTATATTTTTGTGATGGTGTGTTTTTGGGTGTTTGTTGTTGAATGTTGGTGTTTGTTCATTCTCAGTAGTAAATAGTGGTGTCTCATAATGTTTCTGTTGGTGTTTAATGGTGAATGTTGGTGTTTGTTGGTATGGTTTGTTGATGTGTTGGTGGCTGTTTGTAAATGTTGGTGTTTGATGATACATGTTAGTACTTGATGGTGAATGGTAGTGTTTGATAGTGAAAATTTCGTAGACACTTGTATAAGTTGGTCATGAATATTAGGGGTAGTGTTGATGAATGTTGTGTGCTGCTGTTGGGTCTGTGTTTGCTGTCCAAACACCTACTGCGATGTGGTTATTATATTTCCACATTATACCTTCAATTCATCTTGATACATTTCCATTCGAATGGTTAGTAAACACAGCGTGTACCTTTTGATTCGGTCTCTTTCTCTTTCCACTGTTGTGTTTATTTGTTTTAAAGTCAGGGTTGTGTTTAAACTCTGAGCTTTCTGACAGCTTGCGGCTTCTAGCCAACAGAAGCAATCTGTATTTTGCCTCCGGATCCTGTTTATGTGATCGGAAATGGCAAAACCGTGCAAAAAAAAAATGTAATTGCAGCAAGCTTTTCCTCAAGTCCTGGTGAATTCGAGGCCGGCTCTATGGATTTTAATAATGCCATAACTGGTTAAAAGCCCCTGAAATTAGCATTTAGTAGCTCAATGTACTTTAGAAACTGAGTTGCAGGTTGTTTTTTTTTTTTTTTTTTATGAATAATGATTTAATATATAAACTGCCAACACGGTGTGAATATATGAAATAAAATGAAAATGTTATTCAGTCATAATGAGTGTTTTCTACAGGCAGCATCTCTCAGCTGCTTCATAAAGCAGAAGGAAATCAGGGTTAGTGTAGAAAAAAACTGTCTAATTAGTGGACCTGTTGTAAAATTGATAAACACGATTATCAGGCCTCGCCAGATGGTTTTGGAAAAAAAGGACAACTCTCAGCATCAGGGTTTGCCTGTTTGTTACCACGGCAACTAATCCATGCCAACGAATCCAGCTGTGCTGCAGTCTTATCTGGGGAAAAGCTTGTGCGGTTTGACTACATGGCTTTTAAAAAGCATAAAAAAACACCGTTCGTGTCTCCACAGCTAGAAAGGCAACATTTTTCCTGCTGGTTTTTTTTCTCCATCACTTAGATTCTGGGGAAAATGAACAGTTCTCTAGCAAACACCACCATACTCTAACACTTGGTTCATATGTGTAAGATTATTAAGAGGTTTCTAAAATGTTCTCCTCACATTCATTCACTGACTCATTTGGACTGACGGTGCTTTTACGTTAGAATGAGGGTGTGTGTAGAATGATGTGATGGTGAGTGCTGGGGGAATGGTGTTTCTTTTGGAGAATAGTGATTGTCGAGAATGCTGGTCTTATTTTGGAAAATGTTGGTGTTCGTTGGAGAAGGGTTTTTTTGGTGAATGTTGGTGTTTATTGGAGAATGTTGGTGTTTGTTGGTGAATGTTGGTGTTTGTTGTTGAATGTTGGTGTTTGTTGGAAGATGTTGGTGTTTGTTGGTTAATGGGGTTTTTTTGGTGAATGTTGGTGTTTGTTGTTGAATGTTGGTGTTTGTTGGAAAATGTTGGTGTTCGTTGGTTAATGGGGTTTTTTGGTGAATGTTGGTGTTTGTTGTTGAATGTTGGTGTTTGTTGGAAAATGTTGGTGTTTGTTGGTTAATGGGGTTTTTTGGTGAATGTTGGTGTTTGTTGGAAAATGTTGGTGTTTGTTGGTGAATGTTGGTGTTTGTTGGAAAATGTTGGTGTTGGTTGGTTAATGGGGTTTTTTGGTGAATGTTGGTGTTTATTGAAGAATGTTGGTGTTTGATGGTGAATGTTGGTGTTTGTTGGTTAATGGGGTTTTTTGGTGAATGTTGGTGTTTATTGAAGAATGTTGGTGTTTGTTGGAAAATGTTGGTGTTTGTTGGTTAATGGGGTTTTTTGGTGAATGTTGGTGTTTGTTGGTGAATGTTGGTGTTTGTTGGAAAATGTTGGTGTTTGTTGGTTAATGGGGTTTTTTGGTGAATGTTGGTGTTTGTTGGAAAATGTTGGTGTTTGTTGGTTAATGGGGTTTTTTGGTGAATGTTGGTGTTTATTGAAGAATGTTGGTGTTTGATGGTGAATGTTGGTGTTTGTTGGTTAATGGGGTTTTTTGGTGAATGTTGGTGTTTGTTGGTGAATGTTGGTGTTTGTTGGAAAATGTTGGTGTTTGTTGGTTAATGGGGTTTTTTGGTGAATGTTGGTGTTTGTTGGTGAATGTTGGTGTTGGTTGGTTAATGGGGTTTTTTTGGTGAATGTTGGTGTTTATTGAAGAATGTTGGTGTTTGATGGTGAATGTTGGTGTTTGTTGAAGAATGTTGGTGTTTGATGGTGAATGTTGGTGTTGGTTGGTTAATGGGTTTTTTTGGTGAATGTTGGTGTTTGGTGAGTATGCTGGTGATTGATGTTGATGTGTGATGGAAAGCACCCATATGTGCTGGGTTTTATGTTGTTTAATAATGAATGTTCGGTGTTTGATGCAGAATGTGAGTGTGTGAAGGGGGAAAGTTAATGTTTGATGGAATACATTGGTGTCGAAAGAGTAAAGTTGGGATTAAATGGACGACATTTGTCCGTGGTGGTAAATGTTGGTGTTGGTGTTGGAGAACAATAGTGTTGGAAGAGTAACACTGGGGTTTAACGGAGAGAACGTGTCTGTACTGGTAAGCTATATACCGGTGAATGGTATTTGATGGAGAACACTGATATCGGAAGGGGAACATTGGTGTTTGATGGAGAAAGTTTGACTGTGGTTGTAAGAATTGGTGTTTAATGGTGTTTAATGGGCAATGTTGTTGGTAAATGTTGACGTTTGTGTGCTGGCCATGGGTGGGTGTTGGTGTTGATGAGAAATGTTAGGTTCTGCCAGAATTAATGTTGGCTGATGAAATGATGGTGGTTTTTAATACAAAGCTAGGTGCTTGGTAGATGACATTGGTGTTAGATTGTAGATTGTATTGTATAGCATATTGGCAAATGCAGTGTTTTTTTTTATTGAAAATAATGAAGAACTTTGACGTTCGATGTTGAATATTGGGGTAAGTGTTGGTGCTTGATGCCGGTGAACGATTGTTCGATGGTTCGACATATGGTCTCACCGTAGATAGATAAAATGATTCATTATTCGCAATTCATGGCAAGGACTCTGTTTGCAAATCTTTAAGTAAACCGATAAATCACTTCAGGACAGTAGCTGAACCCGAAGAAGAAGAAAAAAATCCAGAAAGAGCCGTGATTTATGACTGTCCTGGAGACAGTTATCCACCTCACTGAGCTGGAAACAACAGACAGCATTTAAGACTCCACGGCTGGACGGGCAGATCAGAGAACCGAGGCTACCTGAATAAATCATTCCTAATAAGATATCAATAACCGTTGACCTCTTGCATCTGGGATAGAAAGAAAATAAATCCTCTCACACCACGTAACTCGAAACTTCGTACGACTGTTTCTAATTTATAAAATAATCGACTGAGAACGTCTAATGAAGACAAACATGACTGGTCTGGTTTAGATTTATTCAAAAATAAATACCTGCCTCAAGAAAATGCCTTAGTGACAGGGGGGAAAAGACTTGTAGATATTTAAACAAAAACTGGAAAAAAAAAAACCCACAATAAAGGATTATTATCAGTTTTTAGTAGAAGCGTCACTGTATAGTTTACAGATTCGAGATAAATTTCTGTTTCAGTTTCTGATATGTGCTCTTATATTTCAACAACCAACAACAACTGGAGTAACTGTTCCCTCTCTGACGTGTTTTTTCCCTCTTATACCGCGGCAAGTCCACCACACCAACGGTGACCTTTTTACAAATTCTTATTCAAGAACAACACTCGGTACTTTTTATCCATCTATAGTTACGTTTAATCTCGAGGAACGTCTGCAAAACAAGTTCCGCGCTTCCGTCACACGTTACGTCTACGGCTTTAAAAGACGCTGACACTGGAGACTCCTTCCTCAATTGTTCAATAAACATATTCTTACCCTTCGAGGGCTTGAAAAACGTCCCATCAATAATCCGTGACACTTACGCATTATATCTCACGCATAGCTGTTACAACGGTAACCTGAAAAATAAGATGTTCACTGTTAAATAAGTTTGTAGAAAAAAATGTTAAAAAAATACTGTGCCATCTGTCACCCCCATCTGAGCTGATTAATGTTTTCCCAGAGTGAGAGTGAAGAAGCCCTCCGTCTCACCCTGCCGGCATTTAGACGAGTGAGAACTTCATTATCTTGATCATCTCTCACCCAGACTGAGTAAAAGACCAGAGATGTGACAGCGTGATGGATTCCACACAGCTCAGCTACCTCAGCACTGACGTCACGCTCCTGGTTGCGTTCCTGCCGTTACACTGTGTGTTGCTCTAGAGTGACGTGGATAACGCTGATTATCTCGTTACAGAGGCACCTGATAAGATGTATTTATCAGGCAGCATGTGAACAGTCAGTTCTCCAAGGTGATGTGTTGGAGGCAGATAAAATGGGCAAGCGTAAAGATCTGAGCGACTTTGACGAGGGCCGGATTGTGACGGGACCGGTCAGAGTGTCCGTGCTGACCCCTGTCCACCGCCGGAATCTCCTACAGAAGGGCACGTGAGCGTGAGAACTGGACGATGGAGAAATGGAAGAACGTCGGCTTGGTCTGATGGATCGCGTTTTCATTTACATCACGTGGACGTCCGGGTGCGTGCGTGTGCGTCGCTCACCTGGGGAAGGTAACTAGATACGAGGATGCACTATGGGTGTAACGCGTGACAGCGGAGGCATTCATGTAGATGGTACTTTGAAACGTACAGTACCACCTACCGAAGCACTGTCGCAGACCGGGTACACCTCGTCATGCTAACGCTATTCCCTAATAGCAGCGGCTTCTTTCGGCAGGATGATGCGCTAAATGCCTGACACACTGCAAACACTCTTCAGGAACGGTTTGAGGAACATACAAGAACAAAGAGTTCGAGGTGTCGACGTCTGTGGGACGTACCGGACGAACGAACCGGTTCGTTGGCCTCGCTAAAACTAAACCGGGAGAGGAAAAGCCCCTCCCCCAATCCCAAGCAGATTAGAAACCGGAGTGAAAGAGCACTCAGAAAGGATTTCGTGTAAAAACCTTCAACCTGGCAGTACAAATCGAAAAAGCGAAATAAATCAATACAATCGATACGAGCCTGTATTTCCTAGAAGTTATTTAAATTCTCCGCCTCGGTTTGATAACTGTGCTATTTGGTAGATTAATTTACTACACGTCCGTCCATGCTTTAACTCAAGCCATGAATTCAGATATATAGAATTGATATTCATATACTTTTGTAAGCTTCTAAGCTTCATAGCAGGTGTGTGTGTGTGTGTGTGTGTGTGTGTGTGTGTGTGCCTCCATGCACTCCCATGTCTGGAAGAGGAGATGGAGGATGAAATGGAGCAGATAGAGCAGGCCGTCACTCGACAGGTGGATCCAGTTGACCAAAGGGGTGAAAACGGCGGCGTGTTTCCCAGAGCGCGGCTCTTGTCTTGTTCAGAGTCCTAATGAGAGCTGAACGTTGCTGACAGAGAGATGTCAACCAGCGGAAAAGAGACGCTCCGCTCCTCCTTCCCTTCCTTACGTTCACAAGCCATGAAATCTGTCACTCGGCCTTGTGTGTGTGTGTGTGTGTGTGTGTGTGTGAGAGAGAGAGAGAGAAGGCTGTAGAAGTAGTGTGTCCACCTGAGACGCATTGAGAGAATGTGTGCGGTTCATTTGTCTGTCTGCAACTACATGGAAGTGTGTGCGTACATTAGTGTGTGTGTGTTCCATTTTGTGTGTCGTGTATCCCTGCCGAGATAAAAGGACCTGACGCGAGTGTGTGCTCTCTGCGGCCGTCTTAAAGCTGTCAGTAGCATTGTTCTGAAGAATGCTTTGAGATCCCTGCCACCGAGAGTCCTCGGATTCCCGCCTGCTTCAAGAGAGCACGGCTAAGCTAATTTAGCGCGCTAGCGTTAAGCACGAGTAGCTTTCTCACGCTTACAATCCGCCGATCCGTTCCCCTTTCGACTTTCGAGAACGGAGTCGGAAAAGGGGCGGCGTTGAAAATGATGCGAGGATGTTAATCGGGAAGATTAATACGGAGGGTGGAGTTTTCCGTGAAGGGGAAGAGACGGGGAAAGGCAAAAACGAGTGTTAAAAAAAACGGATCGGGTTTCTGTCTTTTTCAAAGCTTTATTAGTGACGTTAATTACACAATCCTTGATTGACGTTAGAGAGAGCGACGCAAAAGAAATGAAAAACGCAACACAGTCGCAGGAGATTTCAGGCACGCTGGATAAATGAGTTCATTTTCATTTACAGAGATGTGTGTGTGTGTGTGTGTGTGTGTATATGTGTTTAATTGACCAAGAAACAGCTAATTATTTACATTAAGAGGAACTATAATGGTGGCAATCAAGCAACCCTGATATTCACAGCTTTAATTTTCCTCTTCAGCTCGTGTCACATTTTCTCCTCCGTCTCTTCCACAATAAGACTGGTTTCTTCTCTGTGCTCCGTACACACCACCAGGTGGAGGTCAACTTCTTCTCTTCTCATAGCAAGTCTCAAACACACACACACACACACACACACACACACACACACACACACACACACACACACACATTGTTTATAGCTTCTGTAATATAAGTAAGAACAAGAACTAAGTAATAAAAATGTTTTTTTTTATATATTTAGGTGGATTAGACATAAATAACAAATATCTAATAATATTTATCATTAATATATTTCTAATAATTTATTCCTAAAATATTGGAATACTAGAATTTGTAATAATAATAATAATAATAATAATAATAATAATAATAATAATAATAATAATAATAATAATGAAAACTGAATTTTCTGAAGAACAGATCAAATAATTCATATTTTTGGAACATGACGTGTTCAAATTGCTCAAACCTTTGGCTCTGTGCGAACACATAAAGAACGTTAAAACCGAGAAATAATTAACTTCTTTTATTTTTATTTCATTCATTCTAGAAGAAAATTAAGAAAGAAATTATACTGTGCTCATTTCATGGCTGAACACTGTCTTTAAAAAAGAGCAAATTTCGGTTATTTCTGTCTGTTTCTATCCACACACACTGATTATTATTATTATTATTATTATTATTATTATTATTATTATTATTATTATGAAGAAGAAGAAGAAGAAGAAGAAGAAGAAACGCTATGATACAGTTTGAGGGCACTGAAAGCTAAAATGCTTCCACACCCCTTTCAGATCTCTCTCTCTCTCTCTCTCTCTCTCTCTCTCTCAGCGTTGTGTCAGTACTCTGATGAAAGCCAGACCTTTCTGCTCTAGTTGTGTATTCTTAAGAGACTTGGAGACACTGTGCCTCTTTATTTCAGCTCAGAATCTTGTGCCAGGACTTTTCCACCTCTGTGTCTGCTCTCATGTCTCTCCAGCGCCCCCTACAGGACAAGCAAGGCATAACCATAGTGTCTAGCTTGAACAAAAATTATAATCGTGTATACATATATAAATGTAACCAAACCCATATATATATATATATATATATATATATATATATATATATATATATATATATATATATATATGATGTATTAATTTATAATATGCACAAATTTTCAGGATCTTCAAATTTAGCACACATACACATACCACAGTGCTGTTGAATTCTGGATTCTGATTGGTCCGAAAGTGTTGACACTCACTGATGTGACGTTTTCTGTAAGGAGACGTTTATTCGACATTTACGGAAGGAGTCTCCAGCGTCAGCGCTTCGTAACGGCCAGTTAAATCTATTATAAATCAAAAGATGTAATGGGTGGTGAACTGCTGTGGTGTAAAACCCTACAGGTCGTGCTGTTATAGGAAAATAATCAACGCTGAGGTGGTAACAGGAACTCCGCTTCAATACACCACACCGTCGCTGATTGTTTTCCTATAACAGCATGACACCGAGTGTTTCATTCTTTACATAGTAAATACTGTGTAACATCTATATTACAGCCTGGTTATGTGTGTGTGTGTGTGTGTGTGTGTCGCTTCTTTGGGATTCAAGTGAGCTGTGAGCGGAATGGATGAAGTTAGAGCTGGTCTCGATCCTACAGTACCTCCGTGGCCTCTATTTTACCTCTGTCGAGTCTCGGGACTGTCAGGCTGTCTATTGGAAATGAAAAACCTTTTAAGGCTTTTCTTGTTCTCTTTCTCTCTCTCTCTCTCTCTCTCTCTCTCTCTCTCACACACACACACACACACGCCCCAGAGGTGCAAATCACTGGCCAGGCCACTCACCTGCGCCTCAGTTTGAATGACAGGTGGCCCGATCCACTGGGAAAGCATGACAGCGGTGATATTTACACAGCAAGGCTTTTCAAAAGAGCATGGAAACGAGACAGAAGCACCGGCATTTTTACGGCGGATGGGGAAAATATCTGAGACGACAAAGCGTCGCCTCGATTTTAAAGTTTGGTTTCTCTCCCCACCCCCCGCGGCGCTCGAGCAGACTTTTAATCACAGCCTAATGTTCTTTTTAATTGGACTCCTACTGGTTCATTTGCAGCCTCCGTCAAAACAAACTGCGCTTTACAGCTACGTAGCGTCAGATGATCGCTCCACGCCACTCAGCAGATATTTAAGTTATGAGAAATGCAAATGCGGATGTAATTAACGTGACGGTTTGGGTCGAAAATTAGCGCGCGTGAAATTGACCCTGAATATTATCGATAAGCCTTTTTGAGTTGTATTCCTGAATAAAGATATTACTGGTCAGTAACACTATAGCAGAGTAATGTAATGATCTAAAAAGAAGGGTCTCTCTGAGGCGTTTTGCAGGTTTCCTTCCATTTCCTCCAACAAAACATGCCAGTAATTGGCTTGGCGACTCTAAATTGCTGCCTTGGCGACTCTAAATCGCCTCGAGGTGTGAACGTGTTGGTGCGCTGTGATGGATTCTCGCCTTGTGCCCAGTGTAGCAAGCTTACGGGGAGGGGAAAAAAAAAATCTACACTGGATTAAAATATCTCAATATTTAATATCACACCTGTAGGAAACGCTATCGTTTAGGGAGGTAACGGAATATGAATACATTATTCGGATCGTACGGATAACGTGTAAGGAGACGGACTGTTTTGTCCACCGGTTGATGGTTGTGGTGGAGCTCCAGACCTGGAAGATTCCTCCACCAGACTTCGATCTTTAATATACGCCTCGAGTCCGCCGGGCGTGGATCGAGTGCAACGGCGTGACGGTTGTCTTCATCGATGGTTGGGAAGAACGCTGTGTTTCTGCTGTCTGCTACCATCATTCTGTCATCGTACCATCATCAGAGTCTCGACGCGTAGTCAGTCAGGGTCGTTACCAGTGCCCCGGCTCGTCTACACGATATACTGATTCATGATCTAGGGAGCTGATTGAGACGCACCTTAAGTCACGTTTGTATACTGTAGCACTCTTTACCTAGCGTCTGTTAGCGTCTGAGTAGCGCCCTCATGTTAGCGATGTTCATGTATATCCGATGCTTGTTTAGTTTGTGTAGCGTGTATATGTGTATCACCTTAAATAAAAATTCCAAAAAATCATTATATTATTATATTGAAACGCCGCTTAGAGGACGCCATTTTGATTCTCAGCAGCACTGCAAGTGCGTCCCAGCCTTGCAGTACATCTTGATATTATTAGGTGGCTGTAGATGTGCAGTATACAATAAACAACAGTTCCCCGATTTGGGAAAGACATGGATGTTTTGAAAGGCAGTTCTCTAGCTTAGGCACGTCATGTCACGTCACATCACGTCACGTCACGTTAGATAGAAATCATGTTCAGAAAAAGTTTAACATGGCATCCACTTGAGATCAGTTATGAACTGGTTGTACTGATTAAAGTTAAATAAAGTTAATGTGTTAAATATAAATGTTCCGGTTGTTTTTCCAGCAGCCCTGGAGTTTTTCCGTCTACTTCCTGTTTAAATCCGAATATCACAATTTGGAGCACTAGACGAATACGGATACTCCTACTAAGATCGTGTGAATGCTGTGAGATTAACCATATCCGGATGAGCCTCGGCGATACAGCTTCATGCTTTGATTGAGCTTGCGTCATCTGGTTCCTTGAAACCCACTCAGGCCCAACAGGGGCCGCCGCTGGCTAATCAAGCCCATAGGAGTGCTCCTCTCCTGGGCTGCCAGTTGCTTTTGTTCCCCCTCGTGATGGATGGGTTCATGGCCCTGGCCTGAGCATTGTCCACTTGCTCCGACCTCCTGATCTTTATCTGAGGGTTCAGTCAATCAGAAAAGCACTGACCGGCGTGCACCAAGAGCGAGCAATCCGATCCGCTTTCAGCTCTGAAAAGAGAGAGAGGGTCGACTCTGAATTCCCGATAGGAAGGAGATGAAATCGACAATCAGCTTGTCGTTTACGACCTTGATAGTGATGCGTCTCTGCGTTGTGACGATTGTAAATTCTGTGGAAATCTCAGATCTCAGATAATCAGTGTCTATCTTGTCCCTGCGCTGATCCATCATAGTCCAGGTGTTTGTGTTCGCCGATCTCTGACCGAGCGAGAAGAGCAGACATGTCATCCCTATCAGATAAATGACCCTCATCTCTCCCATCAGTCTCCGAGTGACGCATTCAATCGAGAAAGGGCCTCCCTCTATTCACACACTTCCTAAAAAGTGTGTGCACAGCAGGTAGATTAGGCCTAGAACAAACCGACTACACGAGAAACGGGCGGATTAGCGAGTTCCTGACGCCTCCGCTGAGTGTTTTCATTGTGTCTAGTCAGCGGACGAACGACCGGTAATGAAATAAGTCTCCTCACGTCCGCGATCGATAAAAACCGCGGGAGGTGAATTAGGCACTCGTCTTCCATTCCTCTATAATTACTCCACTCGTTCCTCTCTGTTCTCTCGTGACACTACAGGAGGGCAGAGAGACACAGACGGAGATAGAAAGAAAGAAAAAAAAAAAGCTCATCTCATCCTCATGGAAAAAGCATTAGCCCTGAAGGGGAACGACGAAGTTTCCATAAATTTCACCGCAGCGATGCTGACAACCGGCATCGCGCTCTTAATTCCTCTCTGAACGCCAGCATCAGATAAATCACTGTTCAGACCTCAGAAACAGCCTCGTTCGGTCTGGAACGACGTTTAGCGTTTCTGTTTATAACCCCGAGCAGAACGGCTGCGAGCGCTGTATGAGTAAAAAACACCAACATGTTCTCACGATCTAAGAATTTGCCTACGAACTCCGATGAAATCAGTTGTGTGTTTGGTTTCGCAGGAATTCTGCAGAAGTTCAAGTTAAGTCAGAACAGAGGTGGTGATAATTTGGAAAGAAAACTTAGAATGTACGTGTTAACTGCTGGGTTTCATTACCTGCTAGTTTGTTGTTGTTGTTTTTTTCATTTCATGCTACCATTTATTTTATTTATTTTTTTGCTGAATGATGGAGTCCCGTGCTTCTGAACTAACATCACATGATCAAAGTGTTTGCATGAGATTTATTAGCTACTCCTACTCCAAACAGCAAAATTCATGGTCAAGCAGCAATATCCACCAAACATTCAGCATCACACACCAACATTCTCCATCACACACCAACATTCTCCATAACACACCAACATTCTCCATCACACACACCAACATTCTCCATCACACACCAACATTCACCATCACACACCAACGTTCTCCATCACACACCAACGTTCTCCATCACACACCAACATTCACCATCACACACCAACGTTCTCCATCACACACCAACATTCTCCATCACACACCAACATTCACCATCACACACCAACATTCACCATCACACACCAACGTTCTCCATCACACACCAACATTCTCCATAACACACCAACATTCTCCATCACACACACCAACATTCTCCATCACACACCAACATTCTCCATCACACACACCAACGTTCTCCATCACACACCAACATTCACCATCACACACCAACATTCTCCATCACACACCAACATTCTCCTTCACACACCAACATTCACCATCACACACACCAACGTTCTCCATCACACACCAACATTCTCCATCACACACCAACATTCACCATCACACACCAACGTTCTCCATCACACACCAACGTTCTCCATCACACACACCAACATTCTCCATCACACACCAACATTCTCCATCACACACCAACATTCACCATCACACACCAACATTCACCATCACACACCAACATTCTCCATCACACACCAACATTCTCCATAACACACCAACATTCTCCATCACACACACCAACATTCTCCATCACACACCAACATTCTCCATCACACACCAACGTTCTCCATCACACACACCAACGTTCTCCATCACACACCAACATTCTCCATCACACACCAACATTCTCCATCACACACCAACATTCACCATCACACACCAACATTCTCCATCACACACCAACGTTCTCCATCACACACCAACGTTCTCCATCACACACCAACGTTCACCATCACACACCAACATTCACCATCACACACCAACGTTCTCCATCACACACCAACGTTCTCCATCACACACCAACATTCACCATCACACACCAACGTTCTCCATCACACACCAACATTCTCCATCACACACCGACATTCACCATCACACACCGACATTCACCATCACACACCGACATTCTCCATCACACACCAACATTCTCCATCACACACCAACATTCACCATCACACACACCAACATTAACCAACAAACACCAACATTCACCATCACACACCAACATTCTCCATCACACACCAACATTCTCCATCACACACACCAACATTAACCAACAAACATCAACATTCTCCATCACACACCAACATTCACCATCACACACCAACATTCACCATCACACACCATCGTTCTCCATCACACACCAACATTCACCATCACACACCAACATTCACCATCACACACCAACGTTCTCCATCACACACCAACATTCACCATCACACACCAACATTCACCATCACCACCAACATTCTCCATCACACACCAACATTCTCCATCATACACCAACATTCTCCATCACACACCAACATTCACCATCACACACCAACATTCTCCATCACACACCAACATTCACCAACAAACATCAACATTCTCCATCACACACCAACATTCACCATCAAACACCAACATTCTCCATCACACACCATCATTCTCCATCACACACCAAAATTCTCCATCACACACCAACATTCTCCATCACACACCAACATTAACCAACAAACATCAACATTCTCCATCACACACCAACATTCACCATCACACACCAACATTCTCCATCACACACCAACATTCACCATCACACACCAACATTCACCATCACACACCAACATTCACCATCAAACACCATCATTCACCATCACACACCAACATTCTCCACCAACATTCTCCATCACACACCAACATTCACCATCACACACCAACATTCTCCATCACACACCAACATTCTCCATCACACACCAACATTCACCATCACACACCAACATTCTCCATCACACACACCAACATTCACCATCACACACCAACATTCTCCACCAACATTCTCCATCACACACCAACATTCACCATCACACACTATCATTCACCATCACACACCAACATTCACCATCACACACCAACATTCACCATCACACACCAACATTCTCCATCACACACCAACATTCTCCCTCACACACCAACATTCACCATCATACACCAACATTCTCCACCAACATTCTCCATCACACACCAACATTCTCCATCACACACCAACATTCACCATCAAACACCAACATTCTTCATCACACACCAACATTCTCCATCACACACCAACATTCTTCATCACACACCAACATTCTCCATCACACACCAATATTCTCCATCACACACCAACATTCTCCATCACACACCAACATTCACCATCATACACCAACATTCTCCACCAACATTCTCCATCACACACCAATATTCTCCATCACACACCAACATTCACCATCAAACACCAACATTCTCCATCACACACCAATATTCTCCATCACACACCAACATTCACCATCAAACACCAACATTCTCCATCACACACCAACATTCTCCATCACACACCAACATTCTCCATCACACACACCAACATTCTCCATCACACACCAACATTCTCCATCACACACCAACATTCACCATCAAACACCAACATTCTCCATCACACACCAACATTCACCATCACGCACTATCATTCACCATCACACACCAACATTCACCATCACACACCAACATTCACCATCAAACACCAACATTCTCCATCACACACCAACATTCACCATCAAACACCATCATTCTCCATCACACACCAACATTCACCATCACACACCATCATTCACCATCACACACCAACATTCTCCATCACACACCATTCACCATCAAACACCAACATTCTCCATCACACACCAACATTCACCATCACACACCAACATTCTCCACCAACATTCTCCATCACACACCAACATTCACCATCACACACCAACATTCACCATCAAACACCAACATTCACCATCACACACTATCATTCACCATCACACACCAACATTCTCCATCACACACCAACATTCTCCATCACACACCAACATTCACCATCATACACCAACATTCTCCACCAACATTCTCCATCACACACCAACATTCTCCATCACACACCAACATTCTCCATCACACACCAACATTCACCATCACCACCAACATTCTCCATCACACACCAACATTCACCATCAAACACCAACATTCTCCATCACACACCAACATTCACCATCACACACCAACATTCTCCATCACACACCATCATTCTCCCTCACACACCAACATTCTCCATCATACACCAACATTCACCATCACACACCAACATTCTCCATCACACACCAACATTCACCATCAAACACCAACATTCTCCATCACACACCAACATTCTCCATCACACACCAACATTCTCCATCACACACACCAACATTCTCCATCACACACCAACATTCTCCATCACACACACCAACATTCTCCATCACACACCAACATTCTCCATCATACACCAACATTCTCCACCAACATTCTCCATCACACACACCAACATTCTCCATCACACACCAACATTCTCCATCACACACACCAACATTCTCCATCACACACCAACATTCTCCATCACACACACCAACATTCTCCATCACACACCAACATTCTCCATCATACACCAACATTCTCCACCAACATTCTCCATCACACACCAACATTCACCATCAAGCACCAACATTCTCCATCACACACACCAACATTCTCCATCACACACCAACATTCACCATCACACACCAACATTCTCCATCACAAACCACATTCACCATCACACACCAACTTTCTCCATCACACACCAACATTCTCCATCACAAACCAACATTCTCCATCAAACACCAACATTCTCCATCACACACCAACATTCACCATCACACACCAACATTCACCATCACCACCAACATTCTCCATCACACACCAACTTTCTCCATCACACACCAACATTCACCATCACACACCAACTTTCTCCATCACACGCACCAACATTCACCATCACACACCAACATTCACCATCACACACCAACATTCACCATCACACACCAACATTCTCCATCACACACCAACTTTCTCCATCACCACCAACATTCTCCATCACACACCAACATTCTCCATCACACACCAACATTCTCCATCATACACCAACATTCACCATCACACACCAACGTTCTCCATCACACACCAACGTTCTCCATCACACACCAACATTCACCATCAAACACCAACATTCTCCATCACACACCAACATTCTCCATCACACACCAACATTCTCCATCACACACCAACATTCACCATCACACACCAACATTCTCCCTCACACACCAACATTCTCCATCACACACCAACTTTCTCCATCAAACACCAACATTCTCCATCACACACCAACATTCTCCATCACACACCAACATTCTCCATCACACACCAACATTCACCATCACACACCAACATTCTCCCTCACACACCAACATTCTCCATCACACACCAACATTCACCATCACACACCAACATTCTCCATCACACACCAACATTAACCAACAAACATCAACATTCTAAATGAAACACCAATATTCTCCATCAAACACCAACATTGTCCATCATACACCAGCATTCACCCTCAAACACGAACACTCACCATCAAACTCCATCATTCACCATCAAACACCAACATTCACCATCAAACTCCATCATTCACCCTCAAACACTAACATTCACCATTAAACACCAGCATTCACCCTCGACTACTAATCGGTTACATTCAGTCGTATTTGTAACAGCCACAACAGTCGCAACGTTCTCCACCACTTCACCATTAAACACCGGCTCCCTCATTTGTTTGGTCAATATCTAATGCACTTTAAACTACATGCAAACGTAGCAACAGAGTGTCATCTTGATCTTCATCTCTATCCCTCCTCCTCCTCCTCCTGGGCCTGACCTGATCTGACTCAGGGAAACAGAGAAGAAAAAAGCATTAGTCATGAATTTATAGGTTCTGGGTCAACTGCGTACGCTACTTGGACAAACAGGCCATCCCTGAGTCGCTGTAAATAACAGGCCAAGCTGGGCCAGTGCGCCGAGCCGGAACCACCGTCATGGTGGACTGGGAAGAGCCGAAAAGGAACGTTTCCAGCCAGTCGAGCAGGAAAATGGCGCTAAAACTGGTCGAATGTATCCTGCAGATGTTTTTAATATCGGCCCAGTGCTTGATATACGACAGGGGTTTCGAGACACCGAGTCCTAAATCAAAAAAACGCTGGCCACTTGAAAAACGGCAGCCATCTTGAGCAGTTGACAGAAATGGTAGTATAATGGCCAACGCCGGTGATGTACTGAAGCTGCTACAGCAGTACAATCATTTTAAAGAGTTGTATTTTTATACTCTAATTCATGTTTAATCATGGAGGTGTCTGATTTACGTTTACGTACAGGCTTTTGGAAGATGTGTTTAACCCGACCGACTTGCAAGTTGTCAGAATCCCATCCAAGCACAGCACTGAGCAGTCGGAAAATTAATGACCTTGCACAAGAGCTCAAGAGAGGCTCTCGGGACGCGGTGGGATTTGGACTAGCACAGAACCTTAACCACTGAGGTACCATGGACTTCGGAAAATGAGACACCGTAATTCCAGCTTTATAAAGAAATACAAAAACTGTCATCTTTTAGACATCCATCCAAGAGGGATGAAGATCGGAAAAAGTCCGGGTGTTGCTTTGAAAATCCTCAACTGTCCAGGTTCTGTGAGTCTGTGCCCACCATAGCCTCACGTTCCTGTTCTTGGCTGACAGGAACGGAACCCGATGTGGCCTTCTGCTGTTGTAGCTCATCCGCCTCGAGGTCCGACGTGTTCTGAGATACGTTTCTGCTCACCACGTTTGTACAGAGTGCTTATTCGAGTTACCACAGCCTTCCTGTCTGGCCATTCTCCCTAATCGACAAGCAGTTCCCGCCCACAGAACCGGACATTTTTGTTTTTCGCACCACCATTCTGTCTAACCTCTATGGACTTTCCACAGAGAAACTGTGTGTGAAAATGCCAGGAGACTGTTTCCTCTATTCATCAAACACACGTTTGATGTTCACATTAAGTCGAGCTCTTGACCTGCATCTCTATGATTTTATGCGTTGCGCTGCTGTCACACGATTGGCTGATTGGATAATTGCATGGACGAGAAAGTGTACAGGTGTCAAGACCGCTAAGAGGCGGGTACAAAAAGCTCTGAACCTATTTGGATTTCAGGGACACTTGAAGGGTTCTTTGGTCGATTCTAGCTTTCTTGTCAGAGGGATAAACCAGGATATTTTGAGTTCCCCCAAATATCAACTCGAAGAATGCAAATATTTTATAACTGACAAACCACAAAGGGTCAAAGGGTCAATCTGTGAAATTCCTAGCAGTTCTTCATTCTCTTATATTCTGCTTTCTGGGAGCGGTGTGGTCCTGACCGTTCACCCGTGAGCGACCTCTGTCTCTCTCTCTCTCTCTCTCTCTCTCTCTCTCTCTCTCTCTCTCTCTCTCTCTCTCTCTCTCTCTCTCACTCTGTCAGGCTCCAGCAGCTTCTGTTTGCCTTCCAGACTTCTGCTACTGTGATGCATGGCCACAGGCACTGAGGTTAATTACAGCTTGACTGAAAAAGAAAGAAAGAACCACCTCTGTGTTGGTGTGTATGTGGAGACGGGGTCAATGACCACTGGGCTTAGCCATCCATGAATCACAACAGGACCAACTTCTCTCTCTCTCTCTCTCTCTCTCTCTCTCTCTCTCTCTCTCTCTCTCTCTCTCTCTCTCTCCAGTACATTAATAATACACCACTAAATCAATTTATACAACATCCAATAAAAAGCTTCATTAAAGCATTAGACACAGTTACAGTCTGAACAGAGCAGGACGTCAGCCATTTTTATTGTAAAATAGCAAGACCGTAAAAGTCATAATCACTTCAGCACTATTATTCTGAGATAAAGTAAAGAATAAGACACGGTGATGCGCTGTTGTAGGGAAATAATCAGCGAAGCTAAGAGGTACTGTGACCAAACCAAAGTGAATTCTTTTCTAATAACAGAACACAGTGTTTTATTCCTTTTACACTACAGCGATTTGCCAACGCTAAAAATGCTAAAAAAAAAAAAAAAAACGGCACATTCCTTCACTAGACTCTCTCTGTGCTGTCTAATAAGACACGGCCTGCTCAACTCCGAGTTCTGCAAGTGACGTCAAATCAAAATGGCCGCTCACGGCGTCAGCAGTAGACGCAGCAGCACGTCTTACATCTAAATGAGTTATATATTATACTGTATATACACGTAGTGGCTTTAGATCAATCAACATACCGACATTTTCACCTGCTTCTGAGGTCGAATGGAGCGTAATGAATCAGCTCTGCCTGCCTGAAATCAAAGCTCGACAAGCAGGCCTCCACCTGTGTGTGTGTGAGTGTGTGTGTGTGTGTGTGTGTGGGGGGGGGGGGGGGGTCAAAGGTCAACCCGGGGAAGGAGTTTTTCTCCTACTCTTAGAGTACATTAAGACGTCCCACTCTCTCTTTCTCTCTCAATCACTCCAGTGAAACGGAGTCATGTGACCTGTGGCCTACGGACTGCTACTGTCATCACTGCTCTCTCATAGCAACACACACACACACACACACACACACATACATATATACATACATACTATCACACACTCTCTCTAATCACCCTGGCACAAAATACTCCATATGAAACTAATTATATGACCATTTATTGTGTAATTTTATTTTTATTACTATCCAATATAGTAAGCATTATTTCTCATAAGCTTATTATTAAGCATCTGATCAGTTCAGATCCATTAAATTTATATTTCTATTATTAAGTGTAGATTTTTATTAGTTATTTTTACAGATATTTACTATTATATATATATATATATATATATATATATATATATATATATATATATATATATATATATATATATTTAATAATAAATATAAATATTATATATAAATAATGATATACATATATCAATAATATATATTAATAATAAATACGATATAAATAATTATTTATTATTTTATTATGATGGAATTTAGATTTTATAATTATCGATTGTTAATTAATAAATGCAGATAAAACACATTTTCATTAAATACAGATGTGTTATTGTTTATTATTAGTATTATTAAATGTACAGTTCAGATGATTTATTATTAAACATATTTTTACATTATTATTCATTATTAAATATATGAAACATTTAATGGTCAATTATTATGACTGTATTATTGTTGATGTTGGTGTTGTTATATATATATATATATATACATGTTTTTTAATATAGTTTTATGTCTATAAAACAGCTACGTGTAAACCTGCAAACTATTTTGGAATTTTGGTAAAACCACACACAGTGACACACACACACACACACACACACACACACACACACACACACACACACCTGTGTTTCCCACAACAGCACACCCCATTTCTCTCTGTTTGTGCACACAGCTCTTCAAACACACTTGGCAGGTAGAACACGGCTCGGTGTTAAAGGATTGGGAGGCCAGTAATGACCTGAGATGGGTGTGTGCATTTGTGTGTGCGTGTGTGTGTGTGTGGAGAGAGAGTAAGAGACTTGTAATGCACAGATACACATGTCCCGTACACAGAAAGATAACAGCTGATGTGTGTGTAGATAAAGAACATACCGGCTGCGTAAGACGCGAACTACACCGATAATCCATAACATTAAAACCACTGACAAGTGACGTGAATAACACTGATTGTCTCGTTACAGTGGCACCTGTTAAGGGGTGGGATATATTAGTGAACAGACAGTTCTCAATGTTGACGTGTTGGAAGCAGGAGAAATGGGAAAGTGTAAGGATCTTGGTCTCCAGGTTCCCCAGATCTTCCCCGGATGTTCTGGACAAACAAGTCCGATCCATAGAGGTCTGACCTCACAACTTACAGGACGTAAAGGATCTGCTGCGAACGTCTCGGTGCCAGATACCACAGCACACCTTCAGAGGTCTTGTGGAGCCCATGCCTCGACGGGTCACAGCTGTTTTGGAAGAACAAGAGGATCTACACAATATTAGGCAGGTGGTTTTAATGTTATGGTGCATATGATCACCTCAATCATTTCAAACATACGGTCTCCAGCTCCAAACTTCAGGCCACGCCTCCTACTTGACCATGTGCCAAGGATTAAAGTGATTCAGCCTCAAGATTTTATGCTATGATAGTTTTTAGCTCTGCAATATTATTTTGTCCGTGCTTATAGATGACCATGTGTTGTACAGAGTCAGAAACTACATCAGGACTTCACTAAACTGGAGGCCATAAGCCTCTCTTATTAATGTGTTAGCTACGTTAGCCTCGTAGCTCCAGTGAAAAACTAGGAGGAGCAAACACCAAATATATCTCCGCTCATCGACTACATCTGCAGTTAAAATTCAATGTGGAAATGTTATAAATGTTAGAAAATATCATTATTAGATGAACATTAGATGAGTGTTATATTAATGTTAGGTGAACGTTAAGATGAGCATTATATTAATGTTAGGTGAACGTTAGATGAGCGTTATATCAGTGTTAGATGAACGTTAAGATGAGCGTTATATTAATGTTAGATGAACGTTAGATGAGCGTTATATTAATGTTAGGTGAAAGATGAGCGTTATGTGTTAGATAAACGTTAGATGAGCGTTATATTAATGTTAGGTGAATGTTAGATGAGCGTTATATCAGTGTTAGATGAACGTTAAGATGAGCATTATATTGTTAGGTGAACGTTAGATGAGCTTTATGTGTTAAATGAACGTTAGATGAGCGTTATATTAATGTTAGGTGAACGTTACATGAGCGTTATATCAGTGTTAGATGAACGTTAGATGAGCGTTATATTAATGTTACTTAAACGTTAGATGAGCGTTATATTAACATTAGGTGAACGTTAGATGAACGTTATATGTTTTAGATGAACATTAGATGAGCGTTATATTAATGTTAGATGAACGTTTGATGAGCGTTATGTGCTGAACGTTAAGATGAGCATTATATTAATGTTAGATGAAGGTTAGATGTGCGTTATATTAATGTTAGGTGAACGTTAGATGAGCGTTATATCAGTGTTAGATGAACATTAGATGAGCATTATATTAATGCTACATAAACGTTAGATGAGCATTATATTAACGTTAGGTGAACGTTAGATGAGCGTTATATTATTGTTAGATTTACGTTATATGAGCATTATGTGTTAGATAGTTAGATGAGCGTTATATCAGTGTCAGATGAACGTTAGATGAGCGTTATATCAGTGTCAGATGAACGTTAGATGAGCGTTATATCAGTGTCAGATGAACGTTAAATGAGTGTTTTTGGCTGTAGTTTTCCTACAGAACGTTTGACTACTACTTGGTAGTAGTCAAATATACAGCACATCTTGTTCTGTCTCTCTTTGTGTTTGTGTGTTTCTCTCGCTCTCTCTCTGTTTCTCTCTCTCTCTCTCTCTCTCTCTTCATTATGTATGCATCATTACATCTCCAGATACACTGGAGCAATAAACAGATCTGCAGAACTGATCTTATATAAGGGAAGAAAGTAGAGCTGGAAAAATACACATACACACAGACACACAGACACACACACACACACAGAGGTCTAAACCACATGGGCAAGATTAATGGCGATTAAATGAACTTTGAAGCTAAACGAATTGCTCTGCTAACTCGAGGAGGAGAATTTCCTCTCGTGTAAAAAGCCGGAGTCGTTAAATATCAGGTTCCAGCAGAACTTAAAGTCACACAGAGTGTGTTTTAAGATAAATGTGTGGGTCGACGTTCGACATGTCCCCCTCCTTTCTGACGGTATTCCACACATGGCAGAGTTAAAGAACGAGAGAACGAGAGGAAATGAGAGATAAATAAAGGGAACCTTGGCAGCCCTGGAATAATTACACGCCACTCTATCCAATCTACATAAATAAACGCGGCACCGAGGGGAGACTTACAGTTTTGGTTAAAATCATTTTTCAGCCCCGGCTCCGCCATGTTTCAAAACACCGCCTGTTTATGGCAGCGAGCGTGTTTTACATTTTGCATGAAATATTTTGTTGGGGTCAGGCCGCAGATTGATTCGGAGCGTAGCCCGACACGACGTCTCAAATCCATCATGGCCGCTGACGCTGACAGGAAATCGTGACGCTTCCTCATCGAATTACTCCAAGTAAACACTCGGACAAAACCAATACAACACGTCTATCTGCGTTTATCAAAATATATATATATATATATACGCAGTACTTGAAAATAGGGGTTCTCAAAGAGTACGCTAGAGCAAACTTTTTGCACTGAGGGACCCTGTTAACTGAATTACACCTTAATAAACCTTTATGTGATGTACATTAGAATTAAACTGGATTTTATTCTAGAGGAACCCGGGTACTCGCTAAGTGCCCGAACACTTTCATTAAATGAAATGGAAATCATGTAGAACAATGATGCACTTTTATGACCGGTATTTGCAATAAACAATGTAACAAAAAAAGTTTTCATTTGACCCATCCTCATTATTAAAAAAATCAGACACATATTTCGTATATGTGTCGTTTATTTCTTGGCCGTTTATAGGTGCTGTAGAGCTTTTTATTCCTGAAATTCCTACTGACCGAACACATTATGATCCCAGATGCTCTTATTAATTGTTTTTTTTTTTTTCCTTAAACTAATAGTTATATTAACATGATAATAAATATAATAATTGTGCAAATTATTGAACAAAATTATATCCCTAAAGAAAATACCCACTGGGTATACTTCACTTCACTAGAAAACTATTATTGTTATTTAAAACTGAAAGAAATCTATTTTCATCTGATTTTAGGGTTGAACTATCGGCTAATACACTAACGACGATTGGTTCACTTAATCTCGAAATCGTTCATTCGAATTATTCGAATTATCCAGCTAATTTAGGATCAAAACAGCTTTACTACTCTAAATAACATTTTCTCACTTTACACACTTCAACACATCGCTCTGAAGCAAAACGAATGTTATAATGTTATTTAATATTCATATTAACGTTAGCATACAGAAAACATACGAACGGGATAATTCGTGATAGAATATTGTAGCTCCCGTAAGCACGTCATTCACTCGAGTCATTCATTTTTCAAACGGACGATCCAAACTATATTTTTTACATAGTCGAGTTTATTTAATATTTCTCAACATTGCAATTACAATAAAACAAAAACAAACAAAACAAGCATTTTCACTCCTTTCATGTCTTTTTTAATCCCCTTTTTTTTTAAATAAATGCTTGATATAGGCAACGATGATCTGCCACCAGAAAAAAAAGAGTTCCAAGCTCGTGTAAAAATGTGTAAAATATCGAGAAATATGATCCATGATTTGTTCGATGGATTCGCCTATGTTTAAGATGTTTTCATCGGATAAAGCAATTCTTTGTAGTGCATCATGGCGGAGATACATGTGAAAGACTCAGATTAGTGTTTGAAAGCTAAACAAATGAAAACAGTTTTAAATCCGTTTGTGGGCTGAGACGTTCAGACCCGACTGTGTGGGATTCTCAGGGGATCAGACGCCGAGTCCTGCCTCGTTGGTTCTTATAGCCCTCGGCAAGCCATGGCCGAAACTTGGCCCCACACACACACACACACACACACACACACACACACACACACACTCTGAATCCTGCTGGTCAGATCAACACACCAACGCACCAGTGCACTTACAGAAAGGACTGAACGCCTCATTGGACAGAACTGAAACTGTGAACATCGCCAGCCCGGGTGTCCCGTTTAATAGGGAAGGTTAGGAAGCTTAACCTGAATGTTTATTAGTTTTAATTAGTTTGTGAGAGTGAACATTAGGAGTAATTAATAAAATAAGGTTTGAATCTACTGTAGGTGTTAGAATTAGTGTTCAAAATTTGTCTTGACAACATTAGGGTTAAACGAGTGGCACGTATAATCGTTAAGCTTAAAATTAGTTCTAAAAGTAAAATATAGGTTTTGGGTTGTTTTTTTTTGTTTGTTTTTTGTTTTGTTTTTTTGTAGAACCTCATATATTCGGGATCATTTAGAGCATGTAAAAATTCATTTTAAGGTTAATAATTTGAGATTTTGGAGGTTTATTTCTTATAATCCCAAATGCTAATAAAAAAAATAAATAAATCGTTTTACGGATACTGTATTTCAAATAATAGCAGAGATTAGGGTTAGTTTACGTGTGAAGGTCATGTGTAAAGTTTGAATCGATTTTAAATAGAAAATTTAGAAATTCAACATTAAAAGTTGAAGATTTTGGTTGACATCTTTTTTGTGTTTGTGAGTGTTGCTTAAAATTACTGAATGATCTCGAATTATAAAATGATTGAATTAGTTTTGGAGTCGAACAGTGATGATTAGGGTTAGTTTGTGTCACATATAATAACTAAATTTATTAGTTTTAACATTAAAAGTTTACATTTTAAGGGTGTACTGTAATCTGAAAAAGTTATTCGTTTGGGGTTCACCTTAAGGATTACTGTACTTTGAAGAATTCATTTAAAGAGTTTTTTGAAGGGTGTTTCTTGTAATTGTGAGGTCCATCAAACAAGTTTTGTTGTCACATGACCTATAAAGTTAAATTCTGGGGGGGCATTTCAAAGATTAGTAGTGATTAGAAACAGCTTTGTATTTTGACAGTGAAGCTTGGAATTAATTTCAACATAAAAAATTGTCGAAAATGATGTCAGGATTCTTGTAATGGTGAATATTAGAATCAGTTTAGTTAGTAACTTCAAACAAAAATCCAGTGAGAGACAAATAGATGTGGAAATGAGATTAAACTCAAAACAGATCGAGACCCGTCTTTGTATTGTCGTCCAATAGGCTTATACGATCTCACGTTGTCTTATAATCAGGGCCGGACTTGGCACTAGGCAAAGCAAGGCAACCATTTTGGGGCCCCGGAAGCCAAGGGCCCCTAAAAATTTCTCCCTAAAATGTAAATATCGACGTTAAAACACTGAAATGACAGCCCCATTCCTATATTTTGCCTTGGGCCCCCAAATTAAAAAAAAAATCATAATAATAAATTATACTGTAGCAAAATATATATCGCTAAAACACTGAGAAATGTTTAAAAACTGGAAGCTGACAATCCCAATGCTGATGCAGTCTAAAAAATAAATATAAATAAATATATAAATTGTTGCATGAATATTACATATAATATAATGTTGTAAATTGTAAGGAAATATTCCTTTAAATCTAATAATATGCTAAAAAATTATCAACAATTTTATTATTCATTGTTATAGGTAATTAAATAAAGTTAAAACATGCATCGTTTTTAAAATGGAGAATGTTTATAATAATGACATCAATGACAGTAATAATAATAATAAACATGCATAAATCTTTCAAGGTGGAGAATGATCATAAAAACAATAATAACAGCAATCCTATTTTATAATATTACTGTATAATATCTATTTTATGATAATATTTTAAATAGGCACTAGAATAAAGTTAAAACACGCATCCACGTTCAAGACTCCTAGTGCAGATTCCAATCGTGTGCGAAAGAAAGCACCGCCAGTGTAAAAATGCCACAGTTATGGTTATGTGGAATACAGGATGATGTTTTACGGCCGTATTTAGTGCTTAATGGAGCACTGAGGGATTATTTCCTCTTGCAAAAAATATGCAGGATAAAAGGTTGTTGTTGAAGCATTGCTCATTGTGTCCAACAGGGGGAGCAAGAGCACTGATGATGATGACGAGAGACGAAGGAGATCGCTTTAACGTCACCGCCGGGATGAGCTCGTCATCCTGGCACTGAATAGGATGTATTTTAAGGCGAGTGATGGGTGTAATAGCAGGTAAAATGCTAAACGCACAGAGGATGAACCCTGCGCTTGAGTGACGCGAGCAGCCAGGATCACTGGCATTCCTGTGCGTTTAAATGCCCCCTTATTACTGGGGCAAACAGACAGATATTTGTTAATGAAGCCGCATGCTTGAGTAACTCAAGACGCTGGAGCCTCTCCTGTGCGCCCCAGGGATCGCCAACTCACTGACTGCGGGTCAGGGGGTCAAGGTCAAAGGTCTAAGGGCACATGGCTTCGAGGGCCCTCTCGGCTCTAACGGGCAGTTATCGAAGGCTAATGGGTTTGTAAAAGTAGCGGGGTAGAATAACACAGAGTTAAACTGTAGCTGTGTCAAGCCGTGTGTGTGTGGGTGTGTGAGGGGCATGGTTTTAGTCCTTGGACCCCACAAGGATAGGAATATCTGACACTTTTGACCTTGTAGGGACATTTGGCAGGTCCCCATTAAGGAATGCTTTTTCTTAAATAAAAAAAAACAAACAAAATGTAGCCTTTTATAAAATATATATATTTTTTAAACACACAAAAAGGTTACAATAGAATTGAGTGGCAATTAGCATTATGTCGACGGAAGGTCCTCACAAGGATAGTACGAGGGGTATGTGTGTCGAACTGTTACTGTGAACATTTTGAAAAGAACGTGGAAGACGATGTTGCAGATGAATGGAAAACATCAACACGGGCGACTGAAATGTCAGAAATAAGCATAAGGGAAGTATTTAGACAGGAGGATATGCAAAAACTGTGCACACACACACACACACACACACACAACACGTTTAGTGTCGGGATTTTCCTGCAGCAACAACATTTCAGTCAAACATTAAAAAAAAGTTGATGTTTTTCATTTTACCTATAAAATTTCTGCCTACTGTTGATATAACGAGTCTCTCCATGTCAACTGGACTGATGAGGAAACAAGAACTCTTAGTTTAACTCTAGAAAATAATAACGTCAGGTTTTAATGCGAAACTTCAGCACGTGAAAGTGTGAAATGTCAATTTCTGCGCTGTATAAACTGGCTAATAATAATAATAATAATAATAATAATAATAATAATAATAATAATAATAATAATAATAAAGTCCATAATTTTCTCTAAATGTGTCAACTCTTCGCTTTGAGATAAAGCTAAAGTCGTGGAAGGGCAGATGATAATCTTTCAGCATTATATAAATCATTTCTATCGCTAAAAGTAAATATGATGGGGGCGGGGTCAATTCACAAACATTTCATAAAATGAATTTTCATTTTATTTCTTGTAAAATTGATAGAAACAGAGACAAAGATAGAACAAAGGACAGCCACGTATGCATCATGAGATCAGGAGTATGCAACCGTCACAGTAATGATCATGTATCATTTATAATCTCAATTAATGGATCTTGCACGGTAGCACTACTTGTATCGTTCTCCGCTTGATACATCGCTTTGCTCGTATTTTCTCATTCGTACGTCGCTTTGGATAAAAGCGTCCGCTAAACGAATAGATGTAAATGTAAATGTAAATACTCCTGGGGAAAAAAAGGAAATAATCCCACCGTGTCCATCGACGTAAAGTCTATTACATCGAATTGTCACATTTTTACACTTTATTCATTCATTTATTTCTGAGTCGTTAGCATGAGGCGTTGCGAAGTTATTCTCTAATTTGCATATTAACGCATTAATCGAGAGCGTTAGATGATTTACGCGCGATCCTTGGCAGGTGATAATCGTTTGCACCACTGAGCTATTCTGATTGGTCAGCTGCTGTTGATTCATTTTCTATAACAGCAGCTCTGGCATGTATGCGCCCGTTCGAATACGTTATCGTTGCTATAGTAACAGCCCGTTCACAGGGACTTGTACGGCGTACGTTCCATATGTATACGGATTTTTTTTTTTAAACGTGCAATTGTCGAAGCTTTCTATGAGGAAGCTTTTCTATTAAATATGTATGGAAGGAGCCTCCAGTGCCAGCGCTTTCAGGTCATTCTAAGACATTATCGTTTCTATAGCAACAGCTCATGCTCATTCGCAGCGACTTGTGTAGCGGACAATAGACTGATAATAAACGGGTTTAAAAAAATAGCTGATATGGTGAAGTTTTCTGTGAGTAGAAATGTGTTTATTTGTCATTTGTGGAAGGAGTCTCCAGTGTCAGAGGTAAAGCTGTAACTTTTCCGACGTCTCTTGTAAACGTAACAAGCGGGGGTTTTTCTTATTTTTAATGTCAATGGAGTGAGAACGAAAGTGAGGCTGGTGAGGGAACGGATGTTTATACGTAGAGTAGCTGCTGCTGTAATGTAACCGAGGACAGGGACGAACGTATTCCTGGATGCTTCAACGTTAAAAGTAACGATAAATGGATAAAAAGTATGCCATGTTATAATTAATAGGAATGTATAAGAGATAGGACCAGTAAAAAAAAAAAAAAAAAAAAAAGTTTAAATTAAAGTTTGACATGTTTATATGACTCAAAACCAGTATATGAGAATTCCAGTCGTGCAGAAACGGTTATCGTCACGTCAGATCTAACACGCCTGAGGTTCTACCATCAAATATGCTTTCATGTGTAATTAATCCGGTTCGGAAAGCAGGATGAGGGACGAATGAAATTCAGAAAAGAAAAAAAGAAAAAAGAAAACAGAAGGGTCCGGGTCAGCACTCAGACCAGGCCTGCACAGGAAAAGAGCTCTTGATTGAGGCTAAACATTTTTTTAAGAAAAAAAAAAAAGAAAAGAAAAGAAAAAGGATGGAGTCAAGGAACGGATCTAAAGCAGAGTCTACTCTTTCCTCTGAGTCCCGCGGTTCCCATACGCACTTCCTCGCTGCGTTTCAGAACCTGACACGGGAACCAAAACAGTCTGCGGCGTCGACTCTTTAATCTCCTTTGGAGAGCCGAGCATAATAAACCCACGTTCGGTGTGTGAGACGTGCAAATAAAGGGGTAAGAATAACACTAAACCCGCTTTGAGGTGAGCACGTGGGTGTATAATGTGCCAAAAACATTTAGAGAATTGAGGAACGACATTCATATTATTTAAGCATCAGGCTCAGAAACGCTTATAGAGGGATTAGCCGTGTCGCTAATACACCAAACAAAGCCTGAAGAACTCATTAAAGATGTTTAAAGGATCATAATTATTTTTTTCCCCTGCTCACAACAGTTAGCTTCACGCTTAACACTCTGCTGTTATAACTAAATGGAGGAGCAAGGAGCTAACCCCTCACAGCAACTAGCTTTATGCTAATAATTCTCTAACTCCTCACAGCAACTAGCTTTATGCTAGTAATTATCTAACTCCTCACAGCAACTAGCTTTATGCTAATAATTCACTAACTCCTCACAGCAACTAGCTTTATGCTAGTAATTCTCTAACTCCTCACAGCAACTAGCTTTATGTTAATAATTCACTAACTCCTCACAGCAACTAGCTTTATGCTAATAATTCACTAACTCCTCACAGCAACTAGCTTTACGCTAATAATTCACTAACTCCTCACAGCTACTAGCTTTACGCTAGTAATTCACTAACTCCTCACAGCTACTAGCTTTACGCTAGTAATTCACTAACTCCTCACAGCGACTAGCTTTACGCTAATAATTCACTAACTCCTCACAGCAACTAGCTTTACGCTAGTAATTCACTAACTCCTCGCAGCGACTAGCTTTACGCTAATAATTCACTAACTCCTCACAGCAACTAGCTTTACGCTAGTAATTCACTAACTCCTCTCAGCGACTAGCTTTACGCTAGTAATTCACTAACTCCTCGCAGCGACTAGCTTCATGCTA
>NC_030437.2:18541296-18588796 GCF_001660625.3 Ictalurus punctatus | reverse complement strand
TAACTGATAGGCACAGAAGCCACACCTCCTTCACTTTAACTGATAGGCACAGAAGCCACACCTCCTTCACTGTAACTGACAGACACAGAAGCCACACCTCCTTCACTGTAACTGATAGACATAGAAGCCACGCCTCCTTCACTGTAACTGATAGACACAGGAGCCACACCTCCTTCACTGTAACTGAAAGACACAGAAGCCACACCTCCTTCACTGTAACTGACAGACACAGAAGCCACACCTCCTTCACTGTAACTGATAGACATAGAAGCCACGCCTCCTTCACTGTAACTGATAGACACAGGAGCCACACCTCCTTCACTGTAACTGATAGACACAGAAGCCACACCTCCTTCACTATAATTGATAGACATAGAAGCCACACCTCCTTCACTGTAACTGATAGGCACAGAAGCCACACCTCCTTCACTTTAACTGATAGGCACAGAAGCCACACCTCCTTCACTTTAACTGATAGACACAGAAGCCACACCTCCTTCACTGTAACTGACAGACACAGAAGCCACACCTCCTTCACTGTAACTGATAGACACAGAAGCCACACCTCCTTCACTGAGAGTGACAAGCACAGTGGCTCCACCTCCTTTAACATGTCTGAATCAAAAAGACAACAAATACTTTACAAAATACTTTGCCAGAACTGATACAGTGGCCACGCCTTCTTCACTGAGACCGACAGCTACAGAGGCCACGACTCTTCACAGGGACTGAAAGACGGACCCCACACCTCATATATGCTCACTACATCGGGTATAGCGTATAGGCTTTAACAAAAAAAAAAAAAAACCCAGCAAATTGCTGTGGTATAAGAGGAATAAAACACGTGTTGTTTTAGGAAAATAATCAGCTTAAGTGTCTTAACAGTGACATTATTTAATCACACCAGTTTGTCATTGATTCTTTTCCCGTAACAGCACGACACAGAATGTGTTATTCCTTGGATTGTAGATTTGAGCCGAAACAACCCACACCATCGAGGACACGTATGAGCGTGCACGTGGGATAACGTGACATGGCACAGACCGACGGGTGGTCATGCTGACCGAATAAACACCTCGGCTCTTTCCTGGGAACGTGGGAACGTGGGCTGAGCAAAGTGATCCAGGACCACCTGCTTCTGTCCTCTTAAAGCCATCTCCACTATCATAACACGGGGCCAGGGAAAGGGCACTCCGTCCGCCTGGCCTGGGGCTCTCAGGGCCCTAAAGAGGCCCGACAGCTGAGGCATAATTAACTGTAATGAGGCCTAATAGTAGAAACGCAGTTCTAGGTTTCACAGTCCAGGAATAAGCAGGACGTTATGCTTGAGCTGCTTAGGCATGGTTCCAGCTCTTTTAGCTCTGAGACGAACAACGCATGCTAGCGTCACGGCCTCGGAATTAGCAGCCATCAAAGCTGAGGAATATCAGTGCGGGATGGTAATGTTTGTTTGGGGGTTTTTTTTTGGGGGGGGGGAGTCCAGCTTGGCCTTGAGGGAACGGCTGAAGATGATGTTACTATCATTATCACCCTATCAATCAGGAGAACCGAAATGGCTGCCATTAGCAGCGCCCCGGTGGTCCACAGTCACACTACCAGCTGTCTTCCACTAAAAGGGTGGAGAGACGGCTGTGAGCGTTGCCTCGGAGAAGTTCCTCCGGACGCGAGTTGATCTCAGAGTTCGTCTCAGAGTATAAGGACCGACTGAGACTTGATTGAGACGAAAAACCGGTTCCTCGACGGTTCTTCGGATCTCTGATAGAGAAACGCTCCGTTTTATGGTTCTCCAAATAACCCTCAAGGTTCTAGATTCATTTTTTCCCCCCCCCTATTAGTCTGGATAAATTGTATTCAAACGGGATTCAAATCTCAGAACCCCACGTCTATGTGTAAAACTAATCCCGCCCGAATAGGGCTAAAAAGGAGAAAGATTCGGAAGCAAACAAAAAGGGGAGGGAAAAAAAAAAACATGAAAAGACATACTAGAGTATCATGTGATATTATTATAACTTTTTTCATCATATCTTTGGATACACTTGTTTGTAAGCGAGTAAGACAGAAAAAAAGAAAAGAGAGAAAAAAGTGGAAGAACGTGAGCGAGGGTGAAAAGGAGAGAGACAGAGACCAAAGAGAAGTAAGGAGAAAAAGAAAGAACGAGGGACGGAGAGGGAGAGAAAGTGTAAGAGGGGGAGAGAGAGAGAGAGAGAGAATGGGAAAGAATGGAAGAAAGAGAAAAATGAAAGGTGAAAACAGTACATACAGAAACAGAGAAAGAGAGAGAGCGAAAGAGAGAGAGCGAGAGAAAGAGAGAGGGAGAAATCATGGATAGAGAGGGGAAAAAAGAAAACAAAAGTTTCAGCAGATAAATCTCTCCATCATAAATCTGCAGTGGCGGAGTGGTGTGTGTTTATAATGCCGGGCCGCACTGGAGCTGCTCTTTCAGACGGCCCGAGACTGGACGACTTTCTCGCTCTCCTGGGGCTTTCAGGAGGAGACGGGGGGCAACAAGGCCACCCATATGGACAGCAGCTGATTTTTTAAACATAGATTTCCACACACACACTCACACACGTCTCGCAAGCACTCACAAGGCCGAGGCGGATCCTGAGAGGTGACTAACACCTTTAAATCACTCGCTGTGTTTTACTATAGATGCTTCGGCTTATTTTTATGCAGAGGTGCCAATATTTTACGGTTTAGCCGTGGCATTTTACGATATTCCGCCTCTTGTTATCCTGAGAAGTGGCTGGGGTGGGGTACGCGTTTCAGATTCACTAACGAAGGGGAAAAGACACCGGCCGTGAAAGATTCAACTCACGACTGATAGAAAATAAGGAGGGGGTCATAGTGGTCGGTAAAAAATCGAATGTAGCAGGACGTTGCCTCGTTGCTCGCCGCACATCTGAATTTATTCGTGGTCAAATGTTCCCTCTGTCTGCTAGAATGCTCTTGAGGGGGCGCCAATAATTCTGGAATTGTCTTACATACATGCCAGACTGTCCAGAAGTTCACATCATGCTAATGCACAGACTGTAGGCACACACTACAGACATGTCTAAATGCTACACACACACACACACACACACACACACACACACACACACACACACACACACACACACACACAGAGTAAAGCAGTTTTATAGAGAAGCCAGAACAAGCAGTGTACGCCTCATAACCTGCGTCTCCATGCTCTCCGCTTTCTAACACCATCCGCTACGGCAAACGAGGACTACGTCGGGGTCTGTTCATTTAGCACTCTGTGTGTGTGTGTGTGTGTGTGTGTGTGTGTGTGTGTGTGCTGTAAATGAGCAGTGCTAGCAGGTTCAGTGGTTCTGCAGTATAAACACATTGGTTCATGCTTTAGCTGTGCGCTGGGAGCCATTAGCACCAGATATAGCGTCAGTCACAACTAATGCTTTCTGTTAAACACACAAACGCACACACACGCACACACACACACACACATACACACACACACACACATCTTTCCCATGACATCTGATGAATCCATCCTACATGACATATGACCTTTAGATTCCAAATGCCATGAAATCTCAAAAACAATAATTGGCTAAATTAATTCTGCACAGTACACATTCATTATCTGCACAGTTTAAAATCGTCGGGAGGCGGGGCACACTGAGGAAAAAGTCATTCTGGTTGACCAAGATGGCCGCCCCATCACGTTCACAGTTTTCATTACTTTTGCCCCAGTGAAGGAGGTGGGCGTGGTCTCTGTAACTGTCAGGCTTAGTGAAAAAGTGGGTGTGGTCTGTGTACCTGTCAGGCTTAGTGAAAGAGTTGGTGTGGCCTCCGTACCTGTCAGCCCAGTGAAGGAGGAGGGTGTGGCCTTTGTATCTGCCAGCACCATTGAAAAGTGGGTGTGGCCTCTACATGTCAGCCCCAGTGAAGGAGGTGGGTGTGGCCTCTGTACATGTCAGCCCCAGTGAAGGGGGAGGGTGTGGCCTCTGTTCCTGTCAGCCCCAGTGAAGGAGGTGGGTGTGGCCTCTGTACATGTCAGCCCCAGTGAAGGAGGTAGGTGTGGCCTCTGTACATGTCAGCCCCAGTGAAAAGTGGGTGTGGCCTCTGTTCCTGTCAGCCTCAGTGAAGGAGGAGGGTGTGGCTTCTGTACATGTCAGCCACAGTGAAGCAGGTGGGTGTGGCCTCTGTACCTGTCAGCCTTAGTGAAGGAGGTGATTGTGTCCTATTTGCCCATCTGTCCAAATAAAGCAGGTGGGTGTGGCCTCTGCCTCTGTGCCCACCTGATAAAGTGGGTGTGGCATCTCTACGTGCCAGTCCTACAAAAGGACTTGGGTGTGGTTTCTGTATGGGTGTGGTTTCTGTCAGTCTCAGTGAAGGGAGTGGGCGTGGCCTATCTGCTTTTCAGTAACTAAAGTAACTAAAATTTTGCTTTCTTGTTTGTTCAGTCGCACGTGGACTTTGCAGCAAATAAAAAATAATTATTAGAAATAATAAAAAGTCAAAGTTTCAGTACGGTCCCAGGTCTGGCGGTGGAGATGTTAATATCTCTGGTCTCTGTCACGAATATACACACACGTGTTCTCCAGATTGAGGCCATTTCTTTCTGTAGAATAACTACATCCATGTACGTGTGTGTGTGTGTGTGTGTGTGTGTGTGTGTGTGTGTGTGTGTGTGTGTGTGTGTGTGTGTTTCCTCTATGACATTACTATCCAGAGCACACTTGACTTGATGCGCTGTCTTAGTCATGAAAGCGATCGTTTAGCACCGCTCCATCATCTCAACCTGTAGAACTTAGGTTTGGGGTTTATTGTTGAAACTTCCATCCTTTCGCACACACACACACACACACACACTCACACACACACACACCTCATCTAGTCATGCTTAACCAATCGTTTCAGTATGTGTGTCTCTTTAGTGCGTGTAACTAAAACATAAATCTGTAACACGTCTGAGCATCAAAAAGAATAATTCCGTTTCTAATATCTCAAAGTAATGAGTTCGTTTAGATTAGAGATTAGATTAACGATCGCATTAAAGATTGCAGAGATTTATCGTCATGTGATCCATCTATTCACAAGTTGCGAATTTCACTCATGCGAAAAATCCTAATATCGCATAAAACGTGACGTGTCTATGTTCTGCGAGAGTTCTTCACCAGTCCCTTGTTTGTCCTGAGCACTTAACCTGCCCACTGTTCTTCAGAAAAATCCTCCAGGTCCTGCACATTCTTTACTTCTCCGGCATCTTCTGCGTATTCGTCCCCTTTCCATCAGCGGCTACATGATGTCCAGATCCGCCTTTTCCCACCGAGGACGACCGAGAGGGACTCGTACACGACTATCACAAAACGTGCGAACGTTCACTGATACGTTAAGATCCGGGGGGGTGTAAACTTTTGAACGGGATGATCGGTGTAAATGGTTATTATTTCGTGCGTTCTGGGAAACGTGAGAAACGGAAAAAAAAAAAAAAAAAGAAGAAGATCTTTAAACAAAATAATAAGCATCTTATTCAAACCGTCCTGTTCAAATAAACAACAACATGCATTTTAAAACATTTTCATCATCCATCTTTTTTTTTTTTTTTTTTATTCGATTTTATTTCATTTCAAATTCTTAATATTTTGCAGATTCTGCAAGGCGTATGTAAACGTATGACCTCAACTGTATGACACGTCGAGGTCAACGTGACTGTCAGTATTTAATAAATAAAGCGTTCCGATTGTTGCCAAATCGCTGTCGTATAATAGGAATTTTTTTTTATTTTTTAAACACTTCAAAAACATATGTTCTCTTGTTGGGCAAACGTGATTATTTTCCTATAACAGCACCCTCCCGAGTGTATTATTCATTACGTCATCGTAAAAAAAAGGAAAGCCCGTAAATAGCACAATGGGTAATGCGATGCGTTTCTGATATTTAACGCTAGCACACACACGGAGTGGACTAGCGAGCGGCGCTTTTCCCTACGGCTTTGTATATGTTTCTCTTCAGTGTGTGTGTGTGTGTGTATCCTGCGGTGTATATTCGGTCCGTGACAAAAGATACCTCAGGTTTAATGTTTCGGAAATCTTCACGGACGTGACCTCTTTACACTCTAAGATGAAAACCGCTGGTAATTAATATTGTTGTCAAAGCACATCATTTTTTAAAAGATTTTTTTGTGTGCCTTCATGTTTTCCACAGTGTCTCTGTGTTTCCAGTGCCCCATTGGCTGGCAGCACAGGAAGTGGGCCTGGGCAGAGCGCCACGACGTGTGATTGGCCCCTGCAGAGCTGATGATTAATGAGTCTGGGAAAAGGAGCAGGGGCCTCTGGGAAAACGGTCCCGCTCGGCATGAGCGCTGTGTCAACAAGAAGCCGAAGGCCCGCCGCGAGCTCCGCTTATCTGCTGGAGCGAAGGATGAAATGATCTCATGTTCTCTTAAAGACGTCGTATCATCGCGGAGAAAAATAAACCTGCTTTGCGGGGACCACACCGAGACCGACGGGATTCACCGCTGGAGGTTTATTTTTACCCGCTGGTTTCATATCATCCGAGTTCAAAATAAACGCCGTTTCAATAACGCTCGACGGAGAATCCATCACGCTGACCTATTATTGCGAAATCGTAAACGAGCAGATTTTCTGCACCATAAGTTCTATCTGCTTCGAGAAATTATTCATATGTACCGTTAAGGCGCATTAACATAGCAGGCATTTAAATATATATATATGTATATATATATGTATATATATTTGTACTTCAGACACTGATTGATGTAGTCTCGCTTCATGTTTCTTGTCTCATGCATGCAAAAAAACCAAACAAGTTAATATCTGTTTATAAGGACGTCTTTGCAAATGAGCCATTAAGTAAGGAATAAAACACTCGGCGTCATTCTGTTGTAGGAAATTCATCAACTTTGTGTCGGTGTGATCCAGCAGAGTTACTCTCACCACTCCGACGATGATGATTTTCCAATAACAGCGAGTCTAAAACGTACAGTTCTTCTTCAATTTACCAGCAGGACGCTTTTTTTTTTTTTTTTTTTATCCATTTACAGTTACAGCGAATGTTATGGAATGTCCGAGAACCCGATGGCTTCCTGTTCCCTCGGCGGCTTTTCTTTTCTTTCTCCTCGTCCGTCCTGGACACTGGAGACTCCTTCCATAAATGTCACATAAACATCTACTCCACTCTACTCTACCCAGTCCCTGTGAACTAGCTGTCGCTATAGAAACGATACCGTATTCGAACCTGCGGTCTGACGTACGGTTGAATTGTTGATGTACGGTATACGAGGAGTTATATGTTTAACTTTGCTATGGGAGACTGGAATCTGGCCTTTCAGCTCATTCCCAACCTCATGCTCCACTAAAAGCCCTGTAATAATATTAGCGATGCTGTTTTTAAGACCAGGCAGCGTCTGTGTATCAGAGTAGACGCCACGCCACGGCATTAGGTTTTTATTTTTATTTTACAAAAACACCCGGAAATGACCGCAGGGGTCTTCGGTAATAAATGCAGAGGAAGATTGTTAGGATAGTGCGCCGAGTCTGTAAAGAAATCTGACGTCATTAAAGGAATGTGAGCTAGATATGACAACTTTTCAACATTTTGTAGAGTTATAACCTGGAACTGTTGGCTTAGTGGTTAGCACGTTCGTCTCACGCCGCCAGGGTCGGGGGTTCGATTCCCACCGGGGCCCTGTGTGTGTGGAGTTTGCATGTTCTCCCCGTGCTGCGGGGGTTTCCTCCGGGTACTCCGGTTTCCTCCCCCAGTCCAAACACATGCATGGTAGGCTGACTGGCGTGTCTAAAGTGTCCGTAGTGTATGAATGTGTGTGTGAGTGTGTATGTGATTGTGCCCTGTGATGGACTGGCACCCTGTCCAGGGTGTACCCCGCCTCGTGCCCCATGCTCCCTGGGATAGACTCCAGGTTCCCCGTGACCCTGAAAAGGATAAGCGCTATAGAAGATGGATGGATGGAAGACCTAAAAGTCGTAAAAAGTATTCACACCCATCACAGTGGAACGCAACCAGCTTGGAAGTCGCGTAATCAGTCCCTCCAGGATTGTGCAATTTTGCGATCGCAAGAAATGAACGCAAGTTCAAGCAAACTCCGTGATATTCGGAGGAGCTTGGGATTTTTTTCAGAATTATCGTAGGTTTTCCACAGATCAGGGCCGTGACGCGTCACGTGACGTCAGCCGAAGCACCCTTCGAACACGAGTACAGCTAAAAGGTCTCGTTTCCCAACAAACATCACTGCAAAACAATTCTGTACAATTGAAGTAGTTTCCTGCGGGGAAAAAAACACAAAAATTTTGTAAAAAGCCGCAGCAAAATCAAGCGTTTTTGGCTGCAACGATCATATTAAAAAAAACTGTGAAATCCTGCACCGTTAGTCGATCCTGCGCGCGATCAAAATCCGTCTCGTTATATATCATGGAAGAACCCCACAGAATACACTGTACACTGTACCTAAACAACATCATGAAAACAAGTCTGGGAGGAAGTCCAGGAAAAGTATCAGTCACATTGTGGCTTGAAAAATACAAATAAAAATAAAAAATTGCCCAAACTTTGAACAGTATGTAGAGCAGCATTACATCCGTTATTTAAAAAAAAAAAAAAAAAAGAAAGAAAGAAAAAGAACGATTACGGTACAACCAGAGGCCAAATGGTTGCACCAGTTTTGTCGATTCATGACATTTATTTCCAAATAAGTCCATTTCTGTTCCAGGCTGTAAAACCACAAAATATGGAAAAGATCAAAGGGGGCGAATACTTATGCAAGCCGTTGTGTACACCTAGTACATAATAATCTGGTTCCTCTTGATATACAGGTCAAGTCGCATTAAAAAAATGCAACAAAACATCAAAAATGATGAAAACAACAACAACACTCAAGTCGCAAAATACAAAAAGGTATATTGTACGGATTTGTGGATTCATTTGTTGTTGTTGTTGTTGTTTTTTGCCCTAAGGCTTATGGGTAAGTTGCACAGGTTGATGGGGAAACAATACGTAAATAACAGTGGTTTGAAACTGAACGCAGGGTAACTGTTAGAGTTCCGTCCCTGGCTTATACAGAATGCGCTGACGGGAATGAACGGGTGAGAAATGGAGCTGTATCCAAAGTGACATGATTACGCATTGTGCGTTATTTCAAGCCGAATGCTCCAAACACATGACGTTAAGAACGTATTGTCCACGCCGGGATTTTAGCGTGCCACGTCAATGGATGTCGATGACACATTTAAAGCAGGATGTCGTCTCACTCGTTGCCCGCTATTCACAAGCCGCAGACACAATACGAAGCCGCATTTATATCATCGGCTGCATTAAAAAACACACAACAATGCCTCCCTTATTGGTCTCGTCGGACATGAAAATATGCAGAGGTCAAAACAAGGCAGGATCTCTCGGTGGAATCAGTAACAGGTCAGTCAGGGGGAAAATGAACGGGCGATTGTGTTTTGTTTTCGGCCTCGACTTCACAAACAGAGCCGCTAACAAAGTGTCCTCTCTGAGCCACTTCCTTCCATTCTGATTGGCCTAATTGGGACCTGTTGACAGCAAATCCCATCCGAGCAGGAACCGACCAATCAGAGGCCGCCGTCTGTCATCTCCACAGCACCGGACTTCCACAGAAGGACAAATGCTCGTTTTGTCTCCATGACCCAAACGACCTTCCCGTTTTATGAACATTTTAATCACTTTCGAACCCAAATCCTCTTCATTTTGGAAATCCACGTGAGCACTGCGTCACGTGAGCCGAATATCCCCCGTTAAAGGTACGGTCCCACCCACTCCCCACCACCACCACCCCCCTTTTTTTTTCTTACTCAACACTCTATAGACTTTTTTTTTTTTTTTTTTTTTTTTTTTTTTACAAAATGAAAAGGAAACACTTTAATCCTTTAGTGTGTACTCTCCAAGAGCAGAGCTAAATTTGATTTGTGTGTTTTTCATCCTTCTGAAACATCTGCCGTGATGCCAAACCCAGAAACCCCTGATGGTAGACAAACTTAATATAATAACACTGATGTATAGTCTGGCCAAACATCTGTGTCCATGACCAAGAACCGTTATTTTTTCCATTGGTTATGAAACGCTAGTACAAAACCTTTCCCAGTTTTCCCACGACATGCCATTTATTACTGAAGATTCCCATTCCAATATGTTCCATGAATGTCTGACAAGGAAAATGGTGAACAGAACTGTCTTCCTGGTTTTTAATTTTATACCGTATCCTAGCCTTTCTATATGTCATAAAACACTTGACGGTGTGACTGAGAGCTTATGGCTTTGAGCTACTGATTGGAAGGCCGTGAGTTAAAATCCCAGCACTGCCAAACTAACACAGTTGGATATTAGATCAAGGCCCTTAAGCCTCAACTCATTCATTGTATCCTCTCACAGAGAGCCTGGAGACTATCCGGGGACTCTGGGACAAGGCGGGGGACACTCTGGACGGGGTTCCAACCCACCGCAGGGCGCAATCAGACACACATCCACACACTATGGACAGTCTGGAAATGCCAGTCAGACTACAATGCATGTCTTTGGACTGGAGGAGGAAACTAGGGCACCTGGAGGAAACCCCCCATAGCACGGGGAGAACGGCAAACTCCACGCACGCAAGGCGTGGGGCGGAAATCGAACCCCCAACCCTGGAAGTGCCCCTCCTGTCTCCACTGAATCATATCATCACAGTCAGAGGTAACGGTGTAACTAGAGTCTGTAACTGTACGACGTGCTGCTTTCTCAACTTTAACTTTCAATCAATAAAACGTACACAGGCCTTCTTATTCTTATTTCAAATAAATAAACAGTTGTAATAGTTAGCATAAAATATAGCACACTTCAGGATGTGCTGCTATGGGAAAATAATCAACTTCTGGATGGTAACAGTAACTCTGCATCGACTCGGATTTCGTCGCGCAGATCAATCGTGTTTTATTCCATATTACTTTAAACACACACACACACACACACAAACTGGATTCATCACCATATTTTACCACACAAACAAGTTCTCAAATGACTAATAGAGCCCTGGGCAGCTGTGGGCAGCGCCGTCTCGTATCTTTGTGTAGGTAAATAAGTGTTCCTGTGTACCACGTCTCTCACAAAAACCCCTCTAACAGGAGCTGTCATCGGGACAAGGCATTGGCTCGGACCCTGACTCGCAGATCCCGTCAGGACGTGTTTACCGGGCTGTGAAAGCTCGTTCCAGTTAAAGCTGCGAGTGTTTACCCCGGACACAGAGACTGCGGAGACTCCAATGAGGAGAACCAGGTGAAGGTCGGACACACACGTAACCACGACAAGGTGTCCGGCGAGCTGCTGCTCTTTGCACCTGAGGTTTAGACCAATAAAGTGGAGAGTGATGACACACGCATTCACGCTCGTACAAAAACACACACGCTGTGCCTTCAATGGCGGCGGTGAGAGACGTTGGCAGGTGAATTGTTCACCGGCGGATACAGTGTATCAACACCCGCCTTTTAACCGCCGCTCTTTTCTCTCTCTGTTTCACCATGTACTTATGAAATACGACACGCCGGGCCTTTTTTCTTTTGTTAATTACGTTATGAGTTATTGCACGGCACACGGACAGCTGCCGCTTTTATTTGCGGCCCGATACGTGCAATTAGGGTTACTAAGAAACATAAGCACTTTATCCGCCGAGACAATAGCTCGTGGTCGCGGCGTTCAGGCTGAAGCCGGTCCTCCGGTTGAGCTCGGTTTAAATGTTGCATAAGTAAAGCAGGTGTTTGATCTGTTCGAGAGAGAGAGAAAAAGAACAATGTAGCGTTTTGGATAACGAGTCAATAAAGCGGTATTCAATAGCGATGGCCCTCGAGTGAATTGTCAACAAGTGATGTGTAAACACGTGACGTTTACACTGCCGTTTGATTGGCTGTTAAACAATAGGCCTCAGGTTTAGCAAAGGCTTGTAATTAAAACTCAACAATAATGACGGGGGGGGGGATACAAAAAAAAAAACCTGAAACGCCAAGCAGATGATGAGTGTACTGCTTGAGCGGTTGGCCTTGTTTTTTTCTGCCGTCCAACAGATGGCACTCACGCCTAATGACTCGCTTTCGTACGTGTCGATGCGTGTCGAAGGAGCGATGGCCGAGGAGCGCCGGGCCAGGGGGAGGAGGAGGAGGAGGAGGAGGAGGTGGTGGTGGTGGTGTGTGTTCAGTTCGGAGCATACGAGTGTGACTCAGCACTCAACATCGCAGCTATGTCCCGAGACTGCAAACACACACGGATACAAAGACAGTGGGCTCACAGACACATAAATAAAGACAAAGGAGTGCGCCGACAGCAACAACAACAACAACAAAAAAACTAAACAAAACAACAACAACAACCTTTTCTCCACTTTCCCTTTAGTAAGGACAGATGACATATCTTCAACCGGGTTTTTGTCTTGGGAAATGGAGATTTATTTTAGCACCGTGACTCGTTTCAGAGAGTTACTGGCACAATTTATCTTCCTTTCATTGTAGTCCAAGCCATCACACACACACACACACACACACACACACACACACACATACGGTCTCCACACTGCCAGAAAGACACCAAACAAGATCATCCATCCGTACCATCAGTGCTGCTTTTAAGACCTTCTTATCGCAGGTGATTCGATGTTATTTGTTAGTGTAGTGGTTGGGCGTAGGAGAATTTCTGGTGGACAGATTTATGTCAGATTTGGAGGAAATTTGGAGCTGGGCTTAATCCTGTACGAGTGCGAGGTCACGTGTAGACCCGCAGGAGAAAGAACGAGAGAGACACGCAGACATCAAGCTTATCGAGTGAGATTCACATGAAAATACCGTTCGCGTAAAAAACCGAGTCACCGAGGTGAGATCTGACATGCGGGAAGGAGAGATGTCGACTTTGTTTCCCGCTCTGTCTCTGTGAGACATGCCAGAAGCATTCCTGATGGAACAGCACTCTTGTCTCCTTCAGCCTTTACTATCTACCGCTGCTCGGGTAACCACCCGAACTCAAAACTAGACCAGGTTTAAGAGGGGTATTAGGTCATGTCAAAACAAATGACAAGCTTCCACTGCGCTCTTTTATTCCACCGTCAGTCAAAGTGATCGGCAGAGAGCCGGTGTTTAATACCGTGATTTATACGGCAGCGTTGTTGAGTTCTCGATTCTGATTTTTCAGAAGGTGTCGATTAATTGTCCAGAGCAGCAGCTCTGAGTGTAGTGCCGCTGCAAAGCACAGGCACATGATGTTGGAAAGCTTTCGATCTGAAGGTGTGCGATTGAAATGTTTGAAATCGGTGTCGGAGACAAAAATGTAACCGCGCCGACGCGTTCGTTTCTTTCATTAGAAAACCAACGGAAAAATCGACAGCGCGGAGCGAAAACGTTCCGAAAAGCAGGCGATGGGAGTCCGGCCTCGGTGTGAACTCCTTTAATACGGTTTAAAAAGCGTCGCAGGGAAATTCCTCACATTTCTGGAAATTCCGGGCAAAAAGCGTGTCTATTTTGAAGACGCTAAGGTATGAAAATATTTTGCTTTATTTTGGATTTTTTTTATCAAAACATAATTCCCATAGTTCCATTTGTGTTACTCCAGAGTTTTGATGACTTTATTATTATTTTAGATTGTGGGAAAATAATAATAATAATAATAAAAAAATTTTAACCGATTTTAACCCTAATATATATATATATAAAATATATATATATATTTGCCTTGCTGCGATATATTGGGCTTGTTCACGGTGCTGCCGGTGTTTGGGCCGCACACTGATTACATCACTTGCCCACCCCGGCACCGCCCCACCGTTGTTGTTTTGCCTTTTTATAGTAACAAAAATCATTTACTTCAGTTAGACAACGGACGCTAGAATTAAAAACCGAACGCGTCTGCTCTGTTCAGCATGAGCAATGAGTCAGAGTCGCAGCACAGATCAACAGGAGTCAGATTTCATTGATCTCGTGACGAGAGCGAGGCGAGCTGACTGACCAGAGGATGGCGGAAGGTTCGCTTTCAAAAGCTCTATGTTTAATATAAGCGACTTACTTTGTCATTGTGCTGTTTTGTAGTTGTTGTGTTTTATCATTAAGAATAATAATGAACGCGCCGTTCAAACAATTGCCGCCTAGAATCGTATATTTTATATATATATATAACAGTGAATCATTTTCATCGCATCATTCTGTCCTTGATTGTTTTCCTAGAACAGCACAGCATGCTCACCACGTCTTTACACATTGGATAACTGACAGCATGTCTGACTCTGTAGACGACCATGAGGGCTGCATTTTAAATGCTTTAAAACCCTGACCGCTTGTGTTCTCTGTGTGCGTTGGAGGTGTTCGGAAAGATAATGTCAGGGTAGAAACGTGGAAGGTAGTAGTAGAGCCTGCAGGGTTAGCTGTAACCTGAGACGGGGGTAGCCATGTGCCCTGAGGTTTAAGAGGCATGTGATTGCATGGCTTCAGGTATGCGTGGCTCTCAGAACACTGCTACTGCATTAGAGGAAGAGCTATAGTTACTCTGCAGAGTGGAGGAGTAGGAGAGGATTCAGAAGAAATACACTATTTTATATCCAGGCGAGTTTCTAAAACCGAACGGAATGCCTCAGAGATCACACTGAAGTTGCCACATGTAGTCACTAGATTAAAAAAAAAGTGTTATTGTGTTATTAAGGAGATTTCTGTGAAAGTGTTTGACATCTGTGAGGGTTGCGTGAATACAAAATCACCGTTGCGGAGCTTAAAGCAACTACTCGAATCGGCAAAATCGCAATCGTTTGATATTCGCTTTGCGCGGTCTTTCTCGGTGATGGTTGTTGGTAAATGAGACAATTTTGAACAACTGCAAGCTCCTCGGAAAATATCACGGAGTTCGCTTGATTTTGCGTTCGTCTCTGCGCACGCAAGATCGCTAAATCCTGGAGGGACTGATTATACTCTCTCAGATGATCTCCAGGGAGCTGTTAGTGGCCTGACCCTGGCCTCCAGTGCTGTTTTTTAGAGGCAGGACCAACAGGCGAGCCCCACAGGTTTCCGCTATCAACCAGGTCTTATCTGTTGTCAGCAGCTTCAGGGGGTTGATTCTGCTTTTAAAGTACCGCTGCTCTTTATCTTCATGATAGTCCTCGTTCAAGATTACGGCACAACCAGTGGTGTGTCTCATTTAAATATTCCTAAAATGTAAATAAATTAATAAATAAATAAAAAGTGAGAAAATGAATTTGTAATATTGTAACAGTGATATGTATTATCCAAGTATTCTAACATCCCTGACTGGATTCAGGGTCAGTACATTGGATGAAGTTCCACGCTACACTTCGCACATACACAGAGCTAACACATGGCTGAGTGAGTATCCTCGCTATAATCACTCTATGGCGTTTTTTTTTTTCTTTTCCTTCTTTGTACAAACTCTTATTTGGTTCCTTCGTTAGAGTTGAGTCCACGGCATCCATCCTTTATATTCCATGAAACAGCACAACATCCTTCACACCCTTTATCCCAATCCGTATCAACTAAATCCCAAAAGGAAATCCCTAAAAACACCTAAATGTTGGGGTTGGCATGTCATAGCTGTGTGGAATTGTTGGGAGGTTTTTGATCTGTTCACACTGGGTCATTTATTTATCAACTCCTTTTTTTTTTTTAAATAAAAATCCATTTAACATCAGTGTGAAGGTGTGTCTGGAGAATACTGGTGTTTGTGGATGATGTTGTTTTAGTCATTGTATAAGGATGTTCAAAAGGCCCTCAGCACTTCTGGTGTTGAGGGAGAAGCAGGAGTGAAGAGATGAGTCATTAGCGGTAGCTTTTGCTAAGACTTAGGAACATGGTTGAAGGGGAATACCTGTCACAGGCTTGACTCGGCAAGAGTGAGTTTGAGTGTGTGGGTGTCAAACAAATTGGGGCAAATCAGCACAATGACAGACGAAGCGCTGTGATAGCATTTTTGTTGTTGTTGTTGTTGAAAAACAAGAGGAAGAGTTTTTGATAAGGGTTTAATGCAGGAAGCAATTTTACTCCTATCGTCTGGTTTTCTTAAAATATTTTGATGATCATTTTGTAAATGTAATTTTGAGTAGGTTTGAGATGTAATAGAAAAGAGAAGCAATGAGATCTCATTGCTTCTCTTTTCTTAAAAAAAAAAAACCCCAAAAAACCATTGTATATTTTTATATTAATTGCACCATGGCTCCAGAACTTAATACAGAGTGTTGTTGTTATTGTTTTCAAACTCATTATGTAATTGTGAACCAGTACTGGGACCGAGAATGACTGGGATAACACTGTTGGCCAATACTGGGATTGAGAACCACCGGGATAACACCATCAGCAAATATTGGGATCAATAACTACTGTGATAACACCATCAAATGGTACAGGGATTGAGAACCACTGGGGATCACACTATCAACTAGTACTGGGATCAAGCCCCACTGGGATAACACTATTAACCACTTCTGGGATTGAGAACCACTGGCATAACACTGTTAACAAATAGAGACATTGATAACCAGTTGGATAACACTACCTACCAATACTGGGATTGAGAACCACTGGGATAACACCATCAGCAAATATTGGGATCAATAACTACTGTGATAACACCATCAAATGGTACAGGGATTGAGAACCACTGGGGATCACACTATCAACTAGTACTGGGATCAAGCCCCACTGGGATAACACTATTAACCACTTCTGGGATTGAGAACCACTGGCATAACACTGTTAACAAATAGAGACATTGATAACCAGTTGGATAACACTATCTACCAATACTGGGATTGAGAACCACTGGGATGATGGTATCAACTGGTACTGGGATTGAGAACCACTGGAATAACACTATCAACAGGTTCTGAAATTGACAATCACCGGGCTACCAATATTCCCAAAAGTGATGTAATGAGTCTTTATTTTATCCTGACTCAACCGGGGAGGTGGGAAGACTTAGACCGGATGAGCTGGAAGCAATATAGGCCCTCTGGGATGTACGGACCACAGGCCTCACAGCTTGTGACAGGTGTCTTTCAAGTGCACAGCCCTAGACAAGAACGGATTCCTTTGAGGATTCATAAAAGGATCTTATTACCTTGCCTCCATCCTCAACATCTCTTCACTATGTTAATAACTCTTTGACAGCTTTGCTGAAAGTGATACAGAGATCATACATTACAGCTTGTAAATGACAGACAATTAGGAAATTCTGTTTTCTATCACACGGTGTATCAAAATATTGTCCATATAACCGTATAATATGTTGGTGTTCTGAAACCTTTTTGTCCAAGGAAGAAAACAAGGAAGACATAGCTGCCGTATAGAGTTCCTCTTGACCTCCAAACATCCAGCTCCCATTAAAAAGTCCTGAAGTCCTTGTAGGCCTCCCAGATCAACATCCTCTCCCTAACCCAGACATTTGACATCCAGGGACAGATGCATTTGTTCTTGCCCCTCTCTGCACCTGTGAGACCCTGAAACCAAATCTCTAAGTCCAATCATGTGCCACCCCAGTTTATAATATGGTCATCTACTTCTGGCTGCACCGAGTTGCCCTGGAGACCAAATGTTTTGAAGCGGCACTTTTATTTTCCAGCTGGAGCTGCATCAGTAAGAAGCATTCAGATCCGTCTGCCATGCAGCAGCGGGAGGCCCTGCCAGCTGCTCCATACATAGACTTTTTGGTGTATTTGCAGATTTACTTTCTCCTTCATACTGTTTAGTTTCATGCTTGTTTTTTTTTTTTACTCGTCCTCTCTTTGATTTTCCCCTCACAGACTCTTCTTAGTCCACACCTTTGTCATGATTTTTCCCAGCCTCGGATGGTGTCCGCTTCCCCTACCACATTAACTTTCTTTTCCTCATTTTTTTCACTCCATCACTCTACCAGACCCATTCCATACCCATCCATCTCAACGTCTGCCCATTGGTAAGCTGCAGCCGGGCCTGTGTTCTGTGGCTAACCAGAGAGATGATTGATCTCAGCTGAGAAGCAACTGGCTGTATTAACCGCTGGGATGTGTGATAAAAAGCTGATGCTTTGCTGCCTGGCTCAGCTAGAGGCCCGGTGGTGGAGATGAGCCTAGTGAAAGCTTTAGTCCAACCCTGCTGGGCTTAAAAACAGACAAGCCTGATCTCCAGGAGAGCTTCAAAGGCTTGTGTGGACAAATTATGATGACAAATCACAGAGAAGTTAACCGAAACAGTATCAATCCTATCCATCATGGCCTAGCATGGATAACGATGGGAGAAGGTTTGCATGAGGTTTTTGTGTGATCTTGCCCCTTTGCTAAGGAAATATGAAATATGACTCGAGATCACAGCGCAGCCACCACCGCACAGCCACCAGCTTGCCTCAAATCATAACATCCTGTTTATATTGTTAAGAAAAAATAAACAGTCATAAAGGTCATGGTTTTTAATGAATTGCAGCTTTCGATGCATTCCAATGCTTTGAGAGTTGATGTAGTACCATGAGATCCAATGGTAAGCTACTCTCTGAGAGTAGTTTTTCTTTTTAAAATATTACTTTTCAGTCTGCAACAGAAGACGTGTGAAACCCTGGAGAAAGCGGGGGGGAGGGGGGGGCAGATTGTAAAAAGGGGGTTCCCGACAATGCTTGGTGGGGGGGCGAGGATTGTTATAAAAAGAGGGTTCCCCACAAAGCCAAGTAAAGTAAAAGAAGAAATAAATTGGAATATACTCTGTAGACCAAAGCAGATGAGGTCAGAGGGAAATGAATCCCTCCATTAGTGGAGATATGAGACAAAGCAGCTGTTTGGTGGAGCCCATGGCAGGTCATAGCTGTGTGGCAGACTAGGACTGAGATAGTCCATAACCAGAAAAACTAGGACCATTTATAACCATCAAAAAATAGGTGGTGGCATAGATTAGATATAACCAAGGAAATATGGAACCAAAGAGGGTCAGATCCTAGGCAGAACCTGGGCATATCAAGGCAGAACAAAGGTGAAACCAATAGTGTACTAGACACAGCTAAGCTTAACTAGGAGTGGCCTAATTAAAAGTAGCAATTAGCCAGGAGTGAACTGACCAGAATTAGGGTGAAACCAGGAATAACCAGAGCTTGACCGGGTCAACACCAGGGATTAACCAGGTCTAAAGTTGGCCACATTTCTATTTTAGGGGCTGTAGGTTGGCCCTCCTTATACAGTGCTGTACCAATGTTGAGCTATTGTTGGTAAAGGAACACTTTATCAACCCTGCCAATGTTGGACCATTGGACAAAATTACATTGGCCCGACACTGGCACCCAACATCGGCCCAACGGAATGGATGACTATGGCTCAATTTTGGCCAAATGTCAGTTTGCTACCTGAACCAGAACTCATCTTGGTTTGAATCAGGTCGTACATTGGACCGGACTTGTTTCACCTTGGGTTCAAACAATAGTGGTGTCAATTACAAGATTGAACTGGTCCATCTCTAAACTGGGTCAGAACCAAGATGAACGAATGTGCCTCGCTTTACTTCAACTTCCCTGCCCCACCACCAGTCCAGCCACAGGGGGCCTTTATTTCTTTCTACTCAGGAATGGAGGAGGGAAAAAATAATCAAAGTTGTGATGATGTTCACTTTGCTTTCAGCACTGCCAGACCCTTATAAAGGAGAAGGAATAGAGGCAGCTCGTCTGACTCTGGCCTGACCCGACTCATAGTGGCATTGTATGTCAGAAACAGTGCCAGACTCTCGGTCAATCTTCCACAAAGCTTTAGAATCAGATATTCTCATGGGCCGTTGCACTGCCGATTTGCTTGCTGTGTGAAACGTGTTTACATCTCACAACATGTCCATGAGTAAGTCTTGGAAAGCTGAATACACCGAGGTGTCAGTTTGCCTCATGAAAGTTCACCGCGCGTCACACTGCGAGCGTCCAACAGCAGCTCCACTGAGAGAAACATTACAGATTTCTTACAGCTAGCAGGGGGGTCTAACACGGGCGCAGCACCCCGGATCATGTTCCAGCACAAGGCTGGGGTGAAGAAAGCAGACAGAACATGAAGCTTTTTACAGCTATTTAATGACAGCATGGCATGTCAGTGTGTATGCTGGCACCAAGGACCTTTTTATTTCCTTCTTATCAAACCACATTTCTGATGTCATTCTGCAGACGTAGAATCCTTTTATGCTTCCTATTTGGTTTAAAAATTTTGCCTGTTTTCTACTTGTTCATTTTTTTTACCTGTTCAAGTTCCTGACTCCAGTTGTTCTTATCCGTTTTGTGTCCGACTGCAACTCCAAAAATGGAGGTTGGATTTCTGGACTTCCGCTCAGTCATACTACATCAGCCTGTGTTTCTCCATTGCAGGGGACACTGACTGTGGACTACAGTCATACTCTCTTTCAGGTTTTTGTGATAGACACTGGACAATGGAAGAGATTTTATGGAAACGAGGCGTGCCCTCGGACGGGGTTTTTCGCTCAAGTCGCTACGTCCTTTCTACCTACGTATCCGTCCCGATTTAGCACGGAAAATGTGAACGCGCTCACATTTCCTGACCACAACTTGTCTTAACTGTCATCCACTGACCTCGCCACTGATTTGTGTGCTTTTAAACGGTGGATTTTTTTCAACAAGGTTATCACACCCGTGGTAGGCGAGTGAGATTGTCCACCGAAGAACGGGGGAGTCATCCTTCATTTTAAGCAAGTACCTCAACAAGAGATATAACTAACATTAGTGCAAAACATCGAGGGGAAAAAATACCATGCTAACCCTAGGAACCACTTGCAAGTCCCCGAAGTGTTCGGGGGGGGGTGGTTTGGTGGACTATTATATGGCAGTGCTAGTCCAAGGACCCCGTGAACACGGAAGACAGAAATCTACTTGTAGCCAACCGTACAACTAATGAAACACTTCAGTCAAGAGAACCAAGTCGCTCTACCGGATCCATTCCAAACCGTAAAGCCAGTGTGTCAGGGCATCAGCAGCAGCGAGCTGGAGTCCTGGTTCAGCATGTCAGAGCCAACACTACGCGCCTTTATACGAACTGACAGCTTCCTCCCCTTTCTTCAGTCAGAGCCCTGATTTTGTTCAAGCACTCGTCCTAACTCATGACAGATGACAAATTGCCAATAACCCTTTTCAAACTCGGTCCCAACTAAAATAAGAAAGGATTCTTTTTAAGTGTATAATCCTGTTACTATCAAACCTCACACACATATTATACTCTGGCAGAATCCCCTATGTGACTTCATATCCTGTCCTTCATCAGAACACAAACACTGCACAACAGTAAGACAGTGTAATTGCTTCCTCCTTTTGCAAAAATAAGGGCGGAATTAAGACTAATGCATGTCCCAGGTTTAAAAGAGTGTGCACTGTAGTACCAGGTGATGACATGAGCAGCAGGTACGAGCAGTGTTCCAGATCGGAAGTGATGATATACAGGAGCGTTTGACATTATTACTAATCCGACGACTTTTGCTAAAGGGTCTAGTGGCCCCAGTGTTGTTACCTGTCCTGGAAGTTCTCTGACATGATGGCTAATCGTTTAGAGGTACAAGTGGCCTACTTTGGTGGGACGGATCAAACAATCAGCTGAAAGTGGTCAGATATAAACAGCCCTCGTTTATTGCACTGGATACGAATGGTTTTATATGGGTTTTTTTTACACAAGAAAGGTGGTACTCAGGAAAGTTTGGGGAAAACATGCGTTAACGATGTGTTTAAAATATGTGTCTAAAGACACACATACTAACGCGAACCTCTTCAAATCGTATACCTCTCAAGAGTTACCGCTTTTGTTATATACGGAGTTTAAAACGTCCGTTCGATTTCGGTTCGTAGAAATCTAGCGAAGACGTTTCGTATTAATGACTTCATGTTAAGAAAGCGATCCAAACAAATCCTGAAATTAAGGCGAATAGGATGAGCCGTTCCGTTAGTGCAGAAGTAATGGCACCCTATAAAAGGAAGAAGAAGTTAGCGTGTGTCTACAGTATGGTAGCTGCGATGGCTGAGCTGCGTTATTGGAAGATTTATCGCACGTTGTGTTTAGGAGGCACTTTTCATTGTTTAGTCATGATTTTTTTTTTTTTTTTTTTTTTTTTTTTTAGCTCTCGTCTATTGGAGCTTTGCGGATACCGGATCGACGACTTGCTCTTCTCTCTCAACCTGAAGCGTCTCGAGTGTCATTTCTCAACAGGTAACATAAACCAATTTCTCTCCCTGTCTCTCTCTCTCCTTCTCTCCTTCTCTCCATCCCTCCTTCTGCCTCTGCAGGAATTCTCACTTCTTCTCTCTAATCCTTTTCTCCTGTGTGCCTCTTGCAGTTTATGACAGCGACCTGACAGCCCTAAGCCCTGTCAAAATACCAGTCAACCTCAGCCCAGTGTGCGCACACACACTCTCTCTCTCTCTCTCTCACACACACACACACACACACACACACACACACACACACACACACACACACAAGCATGCTTGGCCAGCCGTGGCACCCTGCCAGCAGACACCCAGCCGGGCGATGACGGGACATGCTGTTTTATGAGTTTTCAATAGAGTGACTGATGGAGCTTACTGAATCAATTCAGGCTGCTCTGAGAGAGAGAGAGAGAGAGAGAGAGAGAGAGAGAGAGAGAGAGAGAGAGAGAGAGAGAGAGAGAGGAAAAGAGAAAGATACACATGGTATGTAATTATGTGCGGTGTGTATGAAACAAGCTGCATTCCAAGAGCAGGATTTGAGTTATGTTTAATGTTATGAAACACGAAAGCAAAAGATTAAAGCTATACTCGAGGCTTTGACTGAAGTTGCTGGAAAATATGACAGCATCTTTGATTTATTCGTTCTGAATGCACAACCCCCCCACACACACACACCCCCCTTTGTATGTCAAAATCCAGGCAGCTTTTCTTTTTCTCTTGCCCTCTAACAGGTGCTGTGACTTCTATGGCAGTGTGACATACTGTGCATGTTCTAGGTTTATTTCTGAATTAGCCTAAGTCCATTTATGATGCTTTTTACAGTAGCTGTATTAGTCCAGCAATTACGGTCTTTAAAATGGCGTTAAAGCATCAAAGAAAACGTAACCGGACATTCGGAGTGTCATAGTGTCCGAATAAAATGTGTAAAATACACACAAATAAACTACAAACCGCTGATGTTGATCTCAATAATTAATATCTAAATGTGAAATTATTAAATACATTATTGTATAAGTATATATTTATAGATTTAAAAATTACTTTGTTATTGTATGATATTATGGTCACATTATTCTTTTAAATAAAAAGCTGATTTAACTTTTTTTTTATCACTCGCTCAGTTTTTTTTTTGTTTGTTTGTTTGTTTTTTGAGGTGGGGGGGGGGGGGGGGGGGCTTAAAGGAAAGTGAAAGAGCTTGCCTTATAGCATCTGGAAAACTTGATCCCCAAAAGCACAACATGAGTAAAACCTATTGACCTTAAAGACATGAAGTGCATGCTGGGTAATTTCAATAATCTGTTTGCAAAAATCAACTTTAAGAAAAATTGTACCTTAGAACATGTTTTGAACTCAAGTGGCAACTTCTAATGCAGCCAAAAGTGAATGAAAATGCTTTAACCTTGATATTTACTCCATAGTGCTGTTGAGTTCTTGATTCTGATTGGTCAGAAGGTGTTGATTCATTTTCTTTAACTGCAGGTTTTCATGACATTACATCTCCCTGCCAGCAGAGGTCCCCCACCCCTGAGTACAGAACTGCTTCAGGAGTAATTCCTGTTCACAGTGTTTAAAGCAAACTCAAACTTGCGAAGCCTTGCCAGCCCTCAAGTCTGGGTAAGTTCTGAGATTCTTGTCTCGTTCTTTGACCGCTGTGTTTATGTTTCGTGCTCGATGGTATTTTGACCGTTGCCATGAATTTTGGGATGTGTACTGGATTGTCATCTAATAAAACCTCGATCACATGGATCTTCAAACCTCTCTCGAGACTCGCCTGTTATAAATATGTTAGCATTTCTATAGTAACAGCTCATACATGCAGACAATTTAAAAAACATCTATGGTCATTAACATTACAGCACAGGGAAGTTCCTTTCTTCGCTTATCTTCTTCAGCCTGTCAGGAAGTTGGGGTCAGACATGATACAGCGCCCCCTGGAGCAGAGAGGGTTAAGGCCCTTGCTCGAGGGCCCTACCATGGCAGCGCTGGGGCTCAAACCCCTGACCTTCCGATCAGTAACCCAGAGCCTTAACCGCCAAGCCACCACTGCCCTTTCGGATATTTGACTGTTATTTTACTGATATAATCCTATAGAGAGTCCAATATATATAATATAAGATGCCTGTGCGTTTGGGATTACAATAAGAACATAAAAACGAATAAATACAGCAAGATAAGACTGCGTTCTCTCTACTGAAAAGTCATGAAAAATGAGCAGATCTGTCCCGAGCGATCCTGCCATTATTCATGTGGAAAAGCTTTGCGGCTTAGCTGGCAAACATGGTAACATGGCCTAGATTTAGTGAGTACGGTCTGTCTGTGTTTATTTACAGAGCAAGCGGCTTCCAAGGATTCGACAATCCTGAAGCGGCGCTTTCAAATAGCCATCGATCTCAGGTGTGCCGATCTTTTTTCGGCGGCGAAAAAAGAAAAAAAATCCCTCACATCGCAGCGGGTGATGAAGAGAAGGTAGTAATGCCGAGAACCGAGCGTAAACAAGGCCAGTTTTTCCCCCTCCATCACTTCTTTTTTAAGCCTCCACGTTTCTGAGTTCATGGTGTTCTTATCCTTCAGCTACGTATTTGTGTAAAAGGTGAAAGAGCTGCGTGGTGAGAGACAGCTTGCAGGCCCGGATGATGAATGGAAGGATGGAAGAATGGAAATGGTCTGGAAAACCGGTGCAGGTACGGCCTGTGGAAGCACCTTACCATACGTATGCCCACCCCCCACCCCCCAATTCATAAACTCCGAACTTTACGAACACTGCAACCCATTTTATCCGCTTTATAAACAAGTCGATTGTGTTGGATTTTCCAAAATGGCTGTCTATAACCGTGTCCAAAATGGCGTCCTTTTCCCTATTCACTATAAACGTTAACGTAAATATGAGGTATTCTTTACTTTTACGCTGGAATTCATCGATCGGAAACTAACCAACTGAAGTGCATTATGGGAAAGCTCGTAGTGGATGTACAGATTGCGGTTTCGGACAATGTGATAATAGTAATTTACACTCTCAACTCAGCTGTACTCAATAGAGTTGAAAACAATTGTTGACCAAAGTGCTCCAGAGTTCAAATTTTTTACTTTAGTATAATGATAAACACCATCGGCACACAAAACAGACATTACCAGCATTATAAACGCCAATAAAAATAGCCTATACAACGTGTAATCAGTAACAGAGCAAATATCACCAGTACTCAAGCTTCCCCCAATTCAAATGCCCAAGTATAAACACATGTTTTCAGCTGAGATTTAAAAACGTCCACTGATGGAGCCAAGCGAATATGAATGGGCAGATTATTCTACCGTTTAGGCGCAAGTACAGAGAATGCCCAATCACCCTTTCACTTTTGCTTAGACCGAGGGACAGCCGACAACATTTGATTTATGGACCTCAAACGCCTAGATGAAATATGAAGGCTTAAGAGGTCTGTAATATAATGTAATAATAATAATAATAAAACCTTCAAATCAATCCCGAACTTGAACCGACAGCCAGTGAAGAGATATCAGTGGTGGGAACGATGAAAGAAAGAAAATCTTTCCAGTGTAAAGTCCTTATCATCAGTGTACAGTAAGTCGATTCCATTTTAACCGATTATACAGTAGCTCAAAAGGTGAATAATTCTCCACCGGGAGCGGGCTACATTTAAATTGTACACCTGAGTACACCTGAAATTGTGATATTCGACGTACTATTGGTATCAGGAAAGCTTTAAAATGACAGCAGTTTCGATACTGAAGGACGTTTCAGTTCAATTTTAGAAATACAAATGAGTACAAATACAAATGTACATTTTTGCCTAGAACCTGACATAATCTGTTTATTGTTTAGATTGACAAATTTGTGATCGCCGGGTTGCCAGCGGATCTAACTTTACTTTTCATTTAGCTAGCATTATTTAACTCGCTGTGTAGCTAAACAGTTAGCTTGATGTTCACTATAAGAGCTAATCCTAGTTAAAAACCCAACATTCCTGCTCCAGACAGAACAGAAAGTAATCAAATGTGTCGAGCAGATTATGTATGATGTTCGCTGAGGTTGCGATCCTGTTGAATCCTCCTCTGAAAGTATTGGGACGGCAAGGCCGATTCTTTTGTTTTTGCTATACAGTGAATACATTTGGGTTTGAGATCAAAGGATGAATATGAGACCAGAATTTCAGCTTTTATTTCCTCATATTTACATCTATATATGCAACCGAATATGAAGTTGTATCTACTCGAATGTACTTGTAAGATCATTACTATTGCTCCACTACTTTTGTTCGCCTAAATATCGGGTGGGCCGCCACAAAAAGTGCCACGCCCTAAGTTGTTTAACACGTCTAGATGTATAGATGAGGAATTGAAAGCTGAAATCCTGGTCTATCGTATTCATACTCATCTTTTGATCTCAAACCCAAAAGTCTTTGATGTATAGCAAAAAAGAATAGAATTGGCCTGGCTGTTCCAATACTTTCAGAGGCGACTGTATATGCTGAACATTTATTCTATATTTTATTTAATAATCTATATTTACGCATATCTGAAGGACTTACGCCAACTCGGATTTCCTCTTAACCTTTGTCCAGATGCTTCCTTTCATATGACGTTTGTAAAATATACGTCCACGTAGTATGAGAGCGACGCTTTAATTCTCAATGTATTATCGCGTTTTTGAATGACATCGTGCACTGGGATTCCATTTGGGATCGTTTCATCCGGGTCGACTATGGAATTGAGGGATTTGACAGTAAAACTTCCTCTCAGCGCTTCCATGGATACGTTTTAAACAGCTAGCCCCTGGTATTCAAAAGTAGCTTAATGTCTACGCTCAAAGAAGTTTCCGTTGTGTAAGCATGTGTATAAATGTGTATCTGGCATCCGTCCACCTGGTTCTGCTGAAGATTACAGCGTGGGTGTACGGGAGAACAGCTACTCGACGCTGAAAGAGGATGTACGGTAAGTGTACAGGTGCGGGTGAACGTACACACAGCTACAGTACGGTGTAATATAAATCCTAACCCAGGAGATGGAACTGAAGGATGATCGCTGCTACTCTACAAACACAAAGCTGTCCCGTATGTTGCTGGGTTTTTTTGTTGTTTTTTTTTAATGCTGAAAAGATAAAGCCAGGACGGTGTCCCTCATACACTCAGTGAAATTCCCCTCTGCCTTAACACACAGGAGATTAGCCGTAATCTCGCATTACTTAAGGTTGGGTGTGGAGGATTCAATGCTAGGTGTCTTAAAAAATCAAATTCCACTGTCAGACCGGATTAGGGAGCGTTTTGCTCACGGATTTCCATCTGAAGGCCGACATGCCCGCGTCCGCTTTGGGGACAACCGTAAAAAAAAAGCTTTCACACAGCCTTTAAAAAGATCTTACTGTCAACAACGCTCACAAAGAGAGAGAAAAAACTGAGGCTGTACTGTCCCCGAGCCTGAACTAGCTGGCTGAGGAATGGAGATTAGCTTATATAGACAGATAAATCTTCAAGCTGGATTCAATATTAAACCTTCCACATGCAAATATGGAAAACATCAGGAGCGAGTTTCTCTGAGGCTTTTAAGCCTCGTTAGATCAGCGTCCTGTATCTGTGTGGATCTTTGGTTCAGTCCTGCAGTCACCATGCACCAAGATTCCGCTAGTTTATTTACATTTGTACCAAATATGCTAACTTTTTCTATCTCTAAATCTCTTTCTTCAGGCAACGTCAAGGCCGTTTTTAGGCCTATTCCGCATATACACTTGCTGCTCAAGTGGTTAAAGCAATGAAAACAGTGTTGCTAGGCAACTGGGGAATATGGGAGGCAGGCATAAACTAGCTGAAGACTAAGAGTAATGACTCGCATAGCCAGCACGTATCTTTTCAACTGTAATGAGAAAGCACAGTGTCAGTGGAAATGAGACACAGCCATCAGGAACGTCAACATTTACCTCAGATGTGTCGACAAATTGCTCAGAAAAGACTCGGTTCTAATGTAATTACGCTTAGGATCAAGCGCTTACTGAACTTTTATGGCGTCGGTCATTTTCAGAAAAGTCGACGTTGCTGACTGTGTAAAATTCATGACTGTTAAGAACGTAGTATTGGTGACTGGCGAATATCCATCTACATCTCTCTAGTACAGTATAAATACAGTACGTATAGAATAAAACACTCCAGGGAGCGATGTTTCAGTGCGAATAATCAACAACGTGTGGTGGGATGGTGTGATGAAGCGGAGCTACTGTTACCAGCCCGACGTTAAGTGTTTTATTCCTCTTATACCACAGTAAATTGCCAATAATTACTGTGTAGTTAATGTGTATTACCCTGATTTTTTATTTTTTTTAAATATATTGCTTCTATATCTCTTCCTGCTTTGATCTACACTGTTATCTGTTCATATTTTAGTCACAATTTTTACATGAATTAATCATTTTTTCTCCTCTCCAAACAGTCAGGTTTTCCCTGTTTGTGTTGTTTATTTTATCATTATGGTATTTATTTTTGTAATTAACATTTTTAACTATATAACCTAATTATTAATACGTTGTATAAAATGGGGTTTTAAACTTTATGCAATAATTATTCGTGAATTAATCATGACGCTTTAATTAGTAAACTACTTGTTAGATGCTTATAATCTGTTTATTACCAAGTTTAAATTGGACGTGATCGGAAGAGCTTTACCTCGGGCTGTTATAAAGCGCTGACGCCGGAGACTCCTTACAGTAATGCTATAAATAAAGAAGAATGTACAGAACGCATCATCATATGAACGATTATACTGGCGTATTTGTTCAAAGGTAGGAAACATTTATCATTAAAATGACCACATTTGACCATAAGAAGCATAAAAACTCGGTGACTGGGAAATAGTCAGTAACATCTATATAGCAGTATAGACGTGCGTATGTAAAGAATAAACCACTCCAGGGAGCGCTGTTAGAATGAAAATAATCAACAGTGTATGGTGGGGTGGTGAGATCCGAAGCAGAGTTACTGCTACAACACTAAAGTCGCTCATTTGTATATAACAAATAAGTTGTTAGGATTCAACTGTATGAGTATCTACTATATAAGACCTCCTGGATTTGTTGTTGCCATAGAAACACTGACATATTAGAACAGGGGCTTTAATATAAACGTGTGGTTTGCAGCTGCTGTTACAGAAAATGAATCAGGACCTTCAATCGAGAACTGTAGAGTAAAACGTTATTCGATTACATGTGTCCATTTCGCCTAGCGTACTTTCAACGGCAGGATATCCGAACCACGGCTCAGCTGTGCGACAATTCCCTCGTTTAAAATTCAAATCTAAACTCAATAACCGAGTTTTATGAAGAATCCTGCGTATGGGTGAAGGATGTCAGGCCCTCAGCTGCCCTCGCTGGCCGCTCGGAGAGACGGAGTGCAGAGCACGCCGATAGCGTTGATGTTTCAGGCTTTAAAGAAGACAAGCTGATACCCCGAGAGCGCCGAGCGAATCAAAAAGTCATTAATAAACCAGTGATAAAATGTCGAGCTGAGGCTCAGCAGATGCTCTGGTACCTCTCAAACCTACATTTCAGTCAAGAAGTAATGCTGTTTAGAGGTGACTCAGAGGTCAGGACTCTCGACATTCTGACTTCTGGTTGATTTCACCATTCAGAACTGACCATGAAATGATAAAAGGTCTGGAAGTATGCAAAAACAGTATGTGATTATTATTAGTAGTAGTAGTATTACTTTTGGTAGACATGATGAAGAAGCTGGCTCACATATGGAGATATCGCTATTGAGAGAAATAAATGACAAAATAATTGTTGCTCTACTTTTGTTTGATATAAACGTAATGTTTATTGCAGATATATTTATATCAGTCCGGGACTGGACTGATGTAACAAGCTTAACGAACTAAGTTAACAGTTACTTGATGAAATTTTGCTCTCTGTTGGGTCAGATACAGAAAATTAAAGAGTGTGGTTAATGTGATTTTTCAAAAAAAAAATATGAGTGGGGTTTTGAAAACACAACAATAAAGTGGTTTTGTAACCCTGCTTGGTCTCCGTGGAGCAAATACGCAATGCCAAAATAGTACTTTCCTTCCCTCAAGTATTCAATCACAACCTGTGGATACCATCAGTTCTCGATTCTGATTGGTCAGAAGAAGGTGTCGATTCATTTTCTATAAAAGCACGGCTGTAAAATTCTCGATTCTGATTGGTCAGAAGGTGTCGATTCATTTTCTATAAAAGCACGGCTGTAAAATTCTCGATTCTGATTGGTCAGAAGGTGTCGATTCATTTTCTATAAAAGCACGGCTGTAAAATTCTCGATTCTGATTGGTCAGAAGGTGTCGATTCATTTTCTATAAAAGCACGGCTGTAAAATTCTCGATTCTGATTGGTCAGAAGGTGTCGATTCATTTTCTTATAAAAGCACGGCTGTAAAATTCTCGATTCTGATTGGTCAGAAGGTGTTGATTCATTTTCTATAAAAGCACAGCTGTAAAATTCTCGATTTTGATTGGTCAGAAGGTGTTGATTCATTTTTTTTATAAAAGCATGGCTGTAAATTTTTCAATTCTGATTGGTCAGAAGGTGTCGATTCATTTTCTATAAAAGCACGGCTGTAAAATTCTCGATTCTGATTGGTCAGAAGGTGTCGATTCATTTTCTATAAAAGCACGGTTGTAAAATTCTCGATTCTGATTGGTCAGAAGGTGTCGATTCATTTTCTATAAAAGCACGGCTGTAAAATTCTCGATTCTGATTGGTCAGAAGGTGTCGATTCATTTTCTATAAAAGCACGGCTGTAAAATTCTCGATTCTGATTGGTCAGAAGGTGTTGATTCATTTTCTAACAGCACATACATTATCATTACTGTAGTAACAACTTACACGTTGAAATTTAATGTACAGATAATGTTTATTACCATTTACGGAAGGAGTCTCCCATATTAGTACTGTGTATTAGAGGTTGTGGTGTAAAAGGAATAAATCATTTGTTGATGTGCTTCAGAGCAGTAACAGTAACTCCGCTACGTTACTGATGATTTTCTTGTAACAACATGACGTGGAATGGTTTATTCTTTAAATCATTCACAAGAACTTACACATAGAGATGTTGTGTGGCAAATGTGAACTATTTTTTATATTTATTTCTTTCAGCACATCAACAGTGAACATGATGGTCTAGATCTGGACTGTGGACTGGATTTCGGGTTTAGCACAGTAAATTAGGAGACAAACTAATATTTCAGATAATCTGTAGGTCCGGGATGGAGAATCAACAGAGGTCTAAATTCTTGCGCAGGCGTGCGACTGTGTCAATATTAGTGTGAACTAGTGAACGTCAATAAATCCCATTTTATTAAGGATAATTGCTGTTTGCTTCGAGTATAGTCTGCTTTTCTATTCTCAACCACCAAAGAAATGTTCCTCAAAGGTAATCTTTTCTCATTCCAGCTTTTTCTCAGAGCGTAAAATGGAGAGAGAGAAGAAAGAAAAAAAAAACCCACGAGGTTTGGATTTACTAAGGAGAACCTTTAAAAAAAAAAAACAAGAAATGTTTAAAATAAAAATAAATAATTATCACCAACAATAACACGCATTAGGTTTATAGTTTCCCGAGTTCCACAATTCTCTAAACTTTACCGCTTTAGAATTTGTAAATATTTCAATAGGGCGCATAACAGTGGTTTCTCTGGGTTTCTGTGTTTTCAGTCTAAACACTCGATCTGGAGTCTGAGAGTTGACCGGCTTTGGGTCTGAAACAGTTTACCAGAGGTCAAGCTGCCCTCGTGCCAACCTTTACACCATTAAGAGCTTTTTAAGGAGCTGATAAGAGCAGAGCGGGAGTCAAAGCTAGGAAGAGACCGATAGTCTCGAGATATTGGGGCTTGGATGAACGCATGTCAAAGCTAATGGGCTCAGAAACATGTATCTATGCTATCATGTTGTGGAGAAGAAGAGGAGGAGGAGGAGGAGGAGGAGATGGACTGGGTAATACCTCATCACTCTTCATCACTTTATCTGACACTAAGATGATGCAGCTGGAGGAAATTGCCTACAGAGCAAAGACGCTGTGTTTAAATGGATACCCAGAGGCGCCAACATTTATGGTTTAGCCCTAGTGTTTGCGTTTATTCAGTCCTCGCTATGACGATACTACACTTTTCAGGTTTTTCAGCTAAAACAGTGTACTTTCTCTACCTGGCATGTCGACCTTCAGAAAACTGAGACGTTTATCTTCCACATCAAGTCATGTCACATGCACACACAGGTGTGTTTACTGTAATAGCTTTAAGTTCACCTGAACCAAGCTTCAAACCATAAACCTCACCCTGACACATTTAGACTACGCACTTACCTGTCCACTGAGCCACCACAGGCGTCAGGCGCGGTGCGTTTCCTGTTCAAATCTGCCCGTTTGTCGTTTCGTCTTTCTGGTCCGAGGTTGGTTTCGAATGATAAATGCCCCAGTGGTTCAGTAGGTATGGGTGGGTGGGTGGGTATGTGAGAGGTCTAGGTGCTGATGCTCTGCGTCCAAGTCCCAAGTGGCTCTATAAAGCAAGGCCTTGATCCTGTGCGAAGAAACAGCGAGGTTATGCTATTGTGGATTCAAATTAACCCTAATTTTGAAATGTGTTATAGTATGTCAATGTGATAGATAGATAGATAGATAGATTGATAGATAGATAGATAGATAGATAGATAGCATAGTATAATAAGTAAATGTTGGAAATAGATAGTATAGAATATAAATGTAATAATATAGTGTAATATAACATGATACATGATGGTAGTATAGTAAATAAATATGATATGTAATAGAATGTCAATGTAATAAAACATGATATAAATGTGATATATATATAAGATGGGGGAGAACTTTATACATATATATTCCGGAGCAGCATAACCCCTCCTTTCACCTCCCCCAGAGGCCCAGTTGGTACACTCTAAACTTTCTCTGTTGGATTTATCGCCCTAACTGGTTCCAGCACCTTGGGCTTACCTGCAGGTGGTCTCAATCCTGTGTGCTCTGCAGTGACAGGACAAACCTCACCTCCAAACCACTGAGTCTTCAGACTACAGAGCTTTTTTTTTTTTTTTTTGAGGGGATTTATCTTCCAATTCATGTCACCTCACATACAAACATGAGTGATTATAAAGAAAAGTCTCACCTTCGACTTCTTCGTCTGAGCCAAGCCTCAAACCAGGAGCCTCACATGTGTAGGAGGTATACGTGCACTTTCCAACTGAGCCACTGGGGGCTTCAAACATGTCTGGGGTTTTTTTTTTTATTATTATTATTATTTTTTATTTTAGGATGTGTTTATCTTTCACTTAACATCACCGAGACGAATTATAAAGTAATACATTTAATATTTAATCAATCTGTACCAAGTCTCAAAACAGGAGCTTTACACTTGCGCCTTCAGGCTTTTTTTTTTTTTTTTTTTTAAAGGGATTTCTCTTTTACTGTACATCACTTATAAGGTAAACTCCTACTCTTTTGACTACTGAAGTCCCACCCCAAACCAAGCCTTGAACCATGACCATCACAGTGAAAAACCTCATCACGGGCACACTGAGCCACCAAAGCACACCACATGCAAACCGATGTATGTTAGTGATATTTATCCTTCTCTTGGGTCTGAACCTTTCGACATGTAGAACTGTATATAAGCAAACTGTTGTTGGCGTGACTGTAAACATCCCCCTCTGTGGTGTGATCTTAAATCATTGGTCACCGACGCTGTTCCTGGAGATCTACCTTCCTGAAGACTTTACCTCCGACCATAATCGTTCCCACCTGACCATCTAATCACTGCCTTAACCACCTTGATTCTTGATCACCTAAAACAAGTGTGTTAGGTTTTGCCTGGAGATGAAACCTGCAGGAAGGTAGATCTCAAGGGTTGGTGACCACTGTCTTAAAGGTCCGAGATGGTGGATTTCAGAAGCAACATCAGAAAGCACTGAAAAACAAAGCACACTATGGTGAAAATATGCTGGTGTAGAGGGTAGAGTTGTCATTTTACAGCTCGAGGGCTCTTGGTTCAAGTCTCTGCTACGGAGGTCTGGACCACGATGGAGTGTTGAATGATTGCTTCATTCTCCAGCAAATCTAAAAATAAATAAAGTCAAATGCAGTGACATCACTATGACCTAAGGGCGTGGCTTATTTGATTAACTCTGACCTTAATTGCCTCACTCTTTGTTCCGGTGGTTAAATTTCTTATTATTAACGTTGTTTTGTTATTACAACTTTATCTCATGCTGCCTGTAAGGTTTTTTTTTTTCCTGAATCAGTGAGGCTTTTATTTTCACTTTCACTGGTACGTCACTATACAGCAACTCAATCAAGGCGTGGCCTTCGGCGTGGGAGGAAATCATACTTTTAATTTGAGGTTTTTTAGGCTTTACAGAAAGCACTGACACTGGAGACTCCTTCCATCAAAGTTAAATAAATGTCTACTTAGCCCCCCCCCCACCCCCACCCCCCACCCACCCACCAAGAAAAACAAACCAAAAAAAAAAAACACGTCTTTCTTTGTTAAACATCAACACAGCTTCTGTCCTCTAGTCTGCTCTACGGCCGTGAAATTCAAATTCAAACTCCGAATATTCGTCGAATCTGAGATGAAAATGCACGTTCGAATGCGAAAACGACGTACACTCGAATTTAAGTTGTGTAACGAGCGCTAGCACCGATCTTAATCATAACATACTGTTACACGCATGGTGACACGCAAGATAGTAATAACACCACACTAAAACATGCACAATGTATAAAGAATAAAGAATTCACAATATTGTGTTACAGTCCATTTTATTTACTGTTTTGCTTGTGTGGATTTATTTTATTTATGTTTCATTTATTTAGCATATGTAAATTTATTTTTATTTTTTGGACATTCCAATTACAATGTCTGAACATTTTAAAAAATTAAGAGTTCATTTCTCTTTGGAAGTGTGTACTTGCATTATTATGCTTCTATATTATCATTATATCAGTGGCATATAATGGTCTTAAAATGACGATAATATCGCTTATCGCGATTGATTCTGGGACAATATATCGTCCAATGAATTTTGTTATCATGACAGGCCCATTATCATCAGAATATATATATATACAATTATAGAAAATAAATATGCACCTTCTGTCCAATCAGATTTGAGAATTTAACCACGCTGTTGTAAGCCTAGAACAAGAATATCATCATTATATGAAACAACAACAATAATAATAATAATAATAATAATAATAATAATAATCATAATCATAATAATAATAATAAAACCTAAAAAATTATGGAGTAGACGGAGGTGGCGTTTATGATGGATGATATCCAGTGTGTGTGTTGTGTGTGTGTTGTGTTGTGTGTGTGTTGTGTGTGTGTGTTGTGTGTGTGTGTTGTGTGTATGTGAATCCCCGCCACATCTAGCGTACATCATATCTCCATAACAAATCCCTTTTGGATCAGCTAACACAAAAATCTGGATCAAAAGTATTTTCCTAAAACAGTGGGAAGTTCTAAAAGTTGGAGTACGTGCAAAATTTAAAACAACATTTCATGATTCATGGGATTGCACCAGCATGATCTCACTCCGAATTATTTTCATAAAAAATAATATCGCCTTTCATTCCATATTAAATTCCAATTTGGATTATATCAAGTGATAAAGTGGTCATTGGATACTTATTCACTTGCACTGCTTCCATAAATCACACGCGCGCACACACACACACACACACACACACACACACACACACACACACACACACTGAGAGATTACAGTAAGATATTACAGTAAGGAAGAGTGTGACAGCGAGCAGATGTGTGTTGGTTTTGTCTACTGTTAACCTCAGGAGGGATATTTCTCACAGTAATGGCGGGTGGAGGGGGTTTTGTTTGGGGTTGGAGGAAGACCACCTGGAGCAGTGCCATAACTCAGGAACTTTCCATTTTTAAACCACCTAGAGGGACGAGAGAGAGAGAGAGAGAGAGAGAGAGAGAGAGAGAGAGAGAGTATGTATGAGTAAGCCAGTGACAAGTGTTTGAAGTTCATGAACGCTATAGATGGGGGTTGCAGATAAAGTAAATGTAGGCTGAAGGTAAAGATTTAGGTGGTGGAGTAGTTTCAGGTTGTAGATAGAGATTGTAGAAAGAGAAGTAAATGGAGCTTGCACATGGAGATGAAGAGGTCGATGGAGATTGTAGATGGAGGCTGTAGATAGAGAAGTAGATGGAGGTTGTAGATGGAGGTTGTAGAAAGAAGTGTAGATAGAGAAGTAGTTGGAGGTTTTAAATGGAGATTGTAGATGGAGGCTGTAGATAGAGAAGCTGATGGAGATTGTAGATAGAGGTGTAGATAGAGAAGTAGATGGAGGTTTTAGATGGAGGCTGTAGATGGAGGTTGTAGATGGAGAAGTTGATGGAGGTTGTAGATGGAGATTATAGACAGAGGTGTAGATAGAGAAGTAGATGGAGGTTGTGGATGGAGGCTGTAGATAGAGAAGTAGATGGAGGTTGTAGACTGAGGTGTAGATAGAGAAGTTGATGGAGGTTGTAGATGGAGGTTGTAGATGGAAGCTGTAGATAGAGAAGCTGATGGAGATTGTAGATAGAGGTGTAGATAGAGAAGTAGATGGAGGTTGTAGATGGAGATTGTAGACAGAGGTGTAGATAGAGAAGTAGATGGAGGTTGTAGATGGAGATTGTAGATAGAGGTGTAGATAGAGAAGTTGATGGAGGTTGTAGATGGAGGTTGTAGACAGAGGTGTAGATAGAGAAGTTGATGGAGGTTGTAGATGGAGGTTGTAGACAGAGGTGTAGATAGAGAAGTTGGTGGAGACTGTAGATAGAGGTGTAGATAGAGAAGTTGATGGAGGTTGTAGACAGAGGTGTAGATAGAGAAGTTGGTGGAGGTTGTAGATGGAGACTGTAGACAGAGGTGTAGATAGAGAAGTTGGTGGAGACTGTAGATAGAGGTGTAGATAGAGAAGTTGATGGAGGTTGTAGATGGAGGTTGTAGACAGAGGTGTAGATAGAGAAGTTGGTGGAGGTTGTAGATGGAGGTTGTAGACAGATGTATAGATAGAGAAGTAGATGGATCCAATACACAGTGGCTATAGATAAAGAATTAGATGTTGATGTAGAGGTTATAGATGGAGGCTGTTGGTAGAGGTTATAGATGGAGGTTCTAAAAAGCCTTGCTGAAACCAAACATAATGAACACTATGCTAATTGCAGTAGCAGAACCAGCTTTTGCAGCGAGTTACTGCCAGTCAACTAGCATAGCAATGAGCAAACTAGCAGAATGTGTGTGTTTCTGCTTTTTTAAACTGCGCCAAAATATTAAACGAGGAAGAGTCTCTCTCTCTCTCTCTCTCTCTCTCTCTCTCTCTCTCTCTCTCTCTCTCTCTCTCTCTCTCTCTCTCTCTCTCTCTCTCTCTCTCTCTCTCTCTCTGTGTGTGTGTGTCTCACCAGAACACACATGTTGTTTTTGTCCATTTCTCCCTACCGTGCACCATTTAACCAAGTGTCAGTTTAACATGAAGTGTGTTTCAGTACTCCTTAAACTCTCAAGCTGTAAAAAAAAAAAATAGATCTAACTGATCTGTAAACATTAACAGAGACCAAGTGGAGTCTCATATTAAATCAGTAGCGCTCAATAAGCCTCCAGGCTCCGGAAACACGCAGCAAGATCCCAAAAAAACAGCGTTTCGTCTTCCATTTCAATGTTGTGAGTGTATTTCTTTACAGGCAAAGCCACAACAGACATGATCTGGCATCCAGTTAGAGAAACAAAACCCTGCTGTTATTTTTAAACACTGGCCAATCTGTGTATGTGTGTGTAGGTGTGTGTGTGTATGTGTGTGTTACAACATGGGCCTCAAAGCCAGACAAAACAAAACAGCCGCTGGTCCCTCCTTCCTTCCCTCCCTCCCCCTCCCATGTCCTGCATCTCAAGGACGGAAAGATGAAAAGATGACACAAACACCGGGACGTGTAGCCTGCCGGCAAGGAGAAGGAAAATTCCGAGCTCGCAGGTGAGAGCGATGAAAGAAGAGAAAAAAAATATAACAAAGACAATACAAACGATGGTGGTCCCTGCTGTGGGTATCTTTCAATTATGTCCCACCACCAACACGAGCGTGAGTGTCAGATCCCCCTAGGCCTCAAAAGACAGCGAAGAAGAGATGAGTTAAATCCCAAACTGGCAACCAGATACTGGTATTAATCACAGGTTGAGTCTGGAACCTCCCTCAGTTACAGAACATCATCTATCTTCTACCACGGTGGCCATTTGTCAGCCTAGAGACTCAGGGTTGCCAGATTGGGCGGGTCGACGGGTTCAGACAGCAAATAGTCCTTAACCTTAACGCCGAGGTCTTCAGACTTGTGAATGTCGTTCAGGACATGGACACAGAGTTATGAGAAAGCTTGGACGTTATGTAAAGAATAAAATGTCTCATGCTGTTAAAGGAAAATAATTGTCAGGAAGTGGAGCCGCAGTTACCACCCCAAAGTGGATTATTTTCCTTTCACAGCACCATCCCAAGGCGTTTTATTCCTCTTCTACCACAGCAATTTATATACCACACTTTTTATCTGTTTAGAGTTACTTTTAATCTTGTGGAGCATCCATGACACGTAGTTCCTGTTCTCACTTACGTTATAGCAGCCTCTCTTTTTCCCCCTCTCTCGAACCTAATAAGACAACAACAACAACAACAACAACAAAAAACACAGTGGGTCATGTTAACGAATAACCACAACTAGTATAAACTCCTGTTACAAAGCGCTGACACTGGAGACTCCTTCCGTAAATGTTAAATAGTATCCTTGCGAATTCACTATATCGACAATACATACATTCACGTCCCTGTGAATGAGCTGTTGCTATAGAAACGATAACGCAGAAAGACGTGATCGTCTCATACAATATAATGTAATGTCCTTTGCAGCTGCACTACAGTCTGACTTTCTGTTACAGAAGATTAATCAACATCTTCTGACCAATCAGAGAGCAGAATTCAAAATAAGGTTTTGTGGGAGTGACCAGAGTATTGTGAGGACCAATCCCGCAGGGCCTGAGAACCAGAGATGGGCTTTTGAGCCCATTCGGGGTGTGAATGAATCTAAAGTAAACCTGTGTTTTCCTTAAGCACACTCTGAGCCCAGCGGAGCTTCTGAAATAGTTATGATTTCACTCATTACTGCTCCTGGGTTTGTCGTAACTACACCCGAACGGATGTAGAGCATTTCGGAAGACGTCTATTAGCAGCCATCAGCCTCTAAACTCTAAACCTTACCATCACACCCTTATCTCCATCCTGCATTCAGCTCTCAGAGAGATGAGTCGTCTCACACACACACACACACACACACACACACACACGCACGCACACGCCTGCCACTTCTGCCTTCCATTAAACACTAACTAAAGGTCTGTTTGCAGGTCTGCAGCCTGCCATTGTCCCAAACGCCTTCTGTTTTCATGATCTCATCACATGTTTAGAGCAGAGAAGGAAGGAAAGGATGTCAGAGAGAGCAAGATAGAGAAAAAGAAAGAGAGAACCAGAGTGAGGGAGGTACCGTAAACTGAAGAGAGAGAGAGAGAGAGAGAGAGAGAGAGAGAGAGCGCTATAAATATCTCCTTCACTTCAGACTCCGAGAGGTGATGACAGGTGTCAGATTTCCAGAGAGGATGTCTTTTATCAACAGGTGTGAGGATGAGAATGAAGATATGAGGACAGATAACGCGACTGCTATGAGCCGTACTGGAGCTGACAGACAGGAGGGAGAGAGAGAGAGAGAGAGAGAGAGAGAGAGAGAGAGAGAGAGAAATTACTTTTTACTTTTATTTATTTATTTATTTATTTATTGGTTGATAGGTTATTTTTTGGAGACAATTAATAATAACAACAACAATCAGTAATAATAATATAAATAAATAAAATTAATCGGAATAAGTCAACTTTACATATTTGAATTTATTGTTTACGTATTTTACTCGATATTCACGTATATTACTTCATCTTTACTTTACACATTCCACTTTGTTTACTTTACGTATGCCACTTTGTTTACTTTACATACTTCACGTTGTTTACGTATTTTGCTCGATATTTACGTATATTACTTCGTCTCTACATATTTCACTTTGTTTACGTATTCCACTTTGTTTACTTTACATACTTCACGTTGTTTACGTATTTTGCTCGATATTTACGTATATTACGTCATCTCTACATATTTCACTTTGTTTACGTATTCCACTTTGTTTACTTTACACACTTCACGTTGTGTACGTATTTTACTCGATTTTTACGTATATTACTTCGTCTTTGCTTTACATACTTCACTTTGTTTACTTTACGTATTTTACGTGATGTCTACGTATATTACTTCATCTTTACGTATCGGATTTTACGTATTTTACTTCATCTTTACTTTACCTATTTCACGTTGTTTACTTTACGCATTTCACTCGAGGTTTTACGTATATTACTTCGTCTTCGTGTTGGCCTTTACATATTTTACTTCACCTTTACTTTACCTAGCTCACTTTCTTTATGTATTTGACTTCATCTGTACTTTACATGTCCCCTTTTGTTTACTTTAGGTTTAATTTGCATATTGTACTTCATCTTTACATACTTTACTTCATGTTCACGTGTTTTATTTTGTGTTTCTTTTGCACGTCATTTTATCTTTGCCATATTGCATGTATTTTACTGTATGCTTACCTTACATACTTTTTTAATTATATTAAAGTTTATGTACTTTATGTTCAGCTCATGTTCTCTATTAGCTGGGCGGCTAGTTTTTCCACAGTTAGAAATTATGGCTAGCTAACTAGCTAACTCAGCTAACTGAGAGTCGAACCCTAAAGCTAAAGCATTCGGGTTAGCGTCTACAAAATGAACAAATATTCCAAACCGCTCCCCGTTTGTCACGTATTTATATGCGGATCTAGGCATGCAGTGCAAATAAAACACCTGGTCTAGTTTTGATGTTGTTTCAAGCAATTACAGGTTGGCAATACTCCAAACGGCTCAAGAATCCATCTTGGTATTTAAACCATTCCTCATATTCTACTTCAGGAGTTGGCACTGGAGCAAACATAAATGTGTTGCAAAATCCACCGTGGTTCCTCTCAGAGTTCCTTCTTCATGTTATCTTGGGAAGCTTTTTTCCTTATCACTGTAGTCATTAGAGATCTGAGCCAGGAAGTGGACCTGTGTAAATGGCTTGGATATGCTAACATAAATTTAAGTTCTAATCCATTGTTTTCCCAGACAATAGGTCAAGAGGTGGGGGTTTTGTTTTGTTATAAATGGCGTGGAAGTGGGATAAAAGGGAGTGAGTGCAGCGTATACATTATTGATGGCGTCCTAATCCACTATCAGCTTTAATCTTTACTCTCTTTATGGAAATGGCACCAGAGCGTGGACAAACACACAATCATACAGGCGTCATAACACAATTACAGAAGAGACTTATTGTGTTCCGCTTGGCACAGTGGAAGTCTGGCATGCTGTGAACTCTACTGTGGCTATAGAACTGCTAGCATTTCAGCTGAAGTGGCGCGCCCAAGGGCGTTTATAGCTTCTGTTAGTGAACACGTGCGTTATTCAAAATAATGAATTTGTTTACGTTTATTTAATACGGAATAGCGGTGGTGTGTGTTTTCTCGTACTCGCCGTGTCTTTATCGTTGTTTTAGCTGTACAGCCGTGTCTACGCTAATACAGTGTGACGAACGGTTATTTTAAAGCGGATACAAAAGCTCTATCGTCGAAATTTCATTATCGGGCGTTCCTTTTAACTGTGAGAGGGCCGCACAATTCTTTTGTAAAATAAATAAATAAACAAATGAATAAAACACTCCATGTCGTGCTGTTATAGTTGTTGTCGCTACCTCGAAGTTGATTATCTAGCTGTCAACAGCACGGACGAAGTGTTTTATTCGGCGTTTTGTTAAGAATGAAGATACATTTTTTTATCCAATTACTGTTACATTTAATATCGTGGAATGTCTGCGTGACAAGTTAGTTCCTGTTCTCACGAGCAGCTATAAATAGTCGAGCAGCTATAAATAGTCGTTCACACAGGAGTCGTCATTTTGTCATTTTCCGGTTCTCCGGGGGGGCGTTTCCTTTTTTATGGAGATCTGTGGGCGTGGCTAAATGCGAATGTGCCGTGAACACGTTCGGTTATTTGTGGCTGACTGGCATTCATGAAAATGTGCGCATTGGTACAAATCAGCAATTATTTTGTAAATCTGATTCACCAACAAGAACTTACACACGGGTTTTCGAATAAATAAATAAATAAATAAATTCGCTTTAAGCTAAAAGCCAGATCGCAGCATGTCTTAAAAGTCTGAGGAACAGCCTTAGCATCTTCCTTTTGTATTCGGGCGCACTGTGACCCAAACAGCGACGTCTAAGAAGCAGCTGGGAATAAGAGCCACCTGTCACTGAACTCCAAAACAAGCATCTCCTTCATCCAGGAGCAGATCCATCTGGAGACCGAGACTGCTTGGCCTGAAGGAGAAGCTTCACCTAAATCTCCCCGGCGATCCTGTGCCCCGCTTCCAACAGTGTTGTGGCTGGGAAGGTCAAACATCCTCAGAGGACTGTTGATAAGTGATATCAAGCAACGTCGATTTCAGCCCGGTAGTGCAGCACCATGTGTTTGGAAGCCACAATAAGGAAGTGAAGGGAATGTTTGGGTCCACGCTGGGTCCAGTTTTGGCTGGAGTTCTCCTTTGAGGTCTCTCTTGCAGCAGCTGCTGACAGTCAGGTCAGATGGGACAAGGGCAATAGAGGCTGTGATCTGTGGGGCAAGAGTTGGAGAGGTGATGAATGAGGGGTTCAGGATGAAGGGCTGAAGAACTGCCAGATCATGTACAGTTACCCAGCGATTCGAGAAATGAATCAAGGGATACCATGTGAGGCCAGACTCCACCTGCTTCCTCTGCTTTCCCCAGTTTTATCTCCTGAGATGGCCAAAATGATAGAGTTCAATCCCTCCTTAGAGGTTCAGGGGATATTTAGGTTCCACGCTTCTTAAATTAAAGAACACTTTCTAAAGAAGGAAGCAATTGGAATGTTTGGGTGCAGTCTGGCTCCGGTTTTGGCTGGAGTTTACCTTTTAGTTCTCGCTAGGGTTCTTTAGCGATCCGGCAGCAGCAGCTGCTGACACTCAGGTTAGATGGGACGAGGGCAACAGAGGCTGTGATCTGTGGGGCAAGAGTTGGTGAGGTGATGAGTGAGGGGTTCGGGATGGAGCTCCTGTTGCTCATTAGCTGCCCAGCTGCTGGTGAGAAGGAAAAGATAATTGGGGTGAAGGATTGCCAGAACAATTTGTCCAAGCGACTCGCTCCAAAGTCTCAATTTGTGGGATTTGATCCCACAGCCTTTTATGACATCTACCCAGCTCAATAAAGCTCTGCGAGGACCGACTCTACTCTACCAACTTCCTCTGCTGTCTCCAGTCCAGTTTTATCTCCTGACCAGTGGATCCCTCCGTGAAGCCACCCCTCGCACCTCGTCTGTCTTCAGGAGTGCGGGAGGACAGGAAGAGGATGAGTAGGGATTAGAGAGATAAGGCAGGATAGAGGGAACAACAAAAGGCGAGAGAAAGAAGGCCACCGGTGGCTCGTTGCTCATGAACGACACTCTTTCTCTGACGCTCTGATTAATGGCCAAAGTGCTTCCTGAGTCGCGGCTGCCGCAATTAATAACAGCGTAACGTGGCGATTATCACGGGTGACGGGACCTCGCGCTAACACTCACCATCCTGTGCTGAAAGAAAACGTCCCAGCAGGAGAGATAACACAGGAGGGGACAAAGCCTGTTCCTCAGAGGTTCTTTGGGAAGTTAGGATCTCTGCTTCCTAAATGGAGAATGATTTCTAACCATCTTAAAAAAAGAATAAGAATTTCCACAAAAATATTTTATTCCCCCAGAGGAACATACCGAAGAACTCCCTCAGGGTCCTAGAACTATAACAATTACACGCCCTGTATTTGTTTATTTGATTAGCTGGCAACTATTTTCTTTTTCATGAAACCGAAATCTGTCGTATTAAAACATTTTAGTCGACACCGTATCTCAAGGAACCTTTTATGCGACATCAGATTTAATCATGAAAAATCTTGCGAATGTTTTAGAACGTTAAGGAAATATCCGACGCGTACACACCGCTCGTTCTTTCCCACACAGCACACACCGTATATTCTAATACAGGACAGGAAAACTTTATTATTCTGTATAGGAGAGATTTCTACACCGCTAAAATATTTGCACTTAATATCAAATATGTGAAATGGGCCAGTAAAATAAAATCATGAATGACAAAAAAAAAAAAAAAAAAAAAAAACATAATAAAAGTCTTATCGTAATTCAAAGTTTAAAAAAAAAATAAGAATTTAGAGTTGTTTCAATTCATTTGCGACTCGTATCTGATCATTTATCTCGCAGATTTATATAAATGTGGGACGTTCAGTCGTTTTGCACATGAAATTTAAACCAAAATAATCAAATTAATAATAACACACACTCACACACACACGCACACACGCACACACGGCCTCTACGTGATGTAAAAGAAAACGTGATTCATCAGACCAGGCTACGTTCTTCCATCGCTCCACGGTCCAGTTCTGATGCTCACGTGCCCATCGTAGGAGTTTTCGGTGGTGTACGGGAGTCAGCATGGGCGCTCGGACCGGTCTGCAGCTCCGCAGCTCCGTACGCAGCAAGCTGTGATGCTCTGTGTGTCCTGACTCCTTTCTATCAGAGCCAGCGTTAACTTTTTCAGCAGTTTGTGCTAGAGTAGCTCTTCTGTAGGATCGGACCAGACGGACCAGCCTTCGCTCCTCACGCACATCGACGAGCCTCGGGCGCACACGACCCTGTATTATAATGTTTTCTGTACATGTGCGACAAGAAGCCTCGATTTCACATCAAGCAACAAGTCAGTTGTGACGCTGTGAAGCTACTGTAGAACTGTAAATCCAAACGATTGGCTCGGATGATTCCTTGGAACGATCATACGGCGCACGTGGTGCGACGTTTCTTCAGTTCCCCGCTCGCGATTTTAGTTCCGGACTTTAATCCGTTCCCATTTACTGTTTGCCGCACAAGCGTGGTCCCGCCTCATCCCGTCATACATGAACTCGCATTAAGTGCGTATAGAGCAATCAGCAGAGAACGTTTTTACCTATGGCGAGTCTATGTAGCTTGTAGCTAGCACGGCTAGCCTGTGAATCCGCTAACCAGGATGATGCAAATCCTGGCACGTAAAAAATAAACACCTGACCGAAGGTACACGCCCACAACACTGCGACGACAGTAGCGCTCGATATACAAATCCAATATTTCTATAATATTAATCACTTCTAGCTTATAAACCCTGCCTACAGTCTTTAGGCCACGCCTCCTCTGTGTATCTGATGCTGGTATAGCATAGCAGCAAATGATGAACTCTTGGATATATTCAAGTTTATATCGTAATTCCTATTAAACCGTTATGAGAAACCAGATATTCGGTTTAATACGATTAAACCTATTTCTAGACATTTTTACTCATTTCAGGTAAAATAAATGCTTCAAATTTGCAAAATGATCTGCCAGTAGAACTGTTTCAAGCCTGAAATCAGTCGACGGAATGTCTAGAAGCAAGTGTAATGGCGGTCGATTTGGTGTATTGTGATTTCATCGAAAATTCTAGATAAATGAGACTATATTCGAGATATTTTCACTCGCTAGGACGTTGTTTACTCGCACCGTAAGAACGGCTTCAGCTCGGTGACGTCGTTTCTATGCATAGCGGTGCGTCAGTGCTAAACTGGTAGCTTCAAGCCTGCTTTACTGTAAAGGGAAAAATGTAAGAAAGGCAAATCCAGACAGCAAACACATCATGTTTGGGGGGGGGGGGTTCGGGGGGGGTTCGTTTCGGCTAATTCTCCTACGGTAGATCATCATACCCGTATACTTACAACCGATAACAAAAATAATTAACACCAGAGAATGTGGGTACAGTGTGTGTTTATACCAAGATAGAGAGAGAGAGAGACATGAGAAGAGAAACACACACACACACACACACACACACACACACACACACACATGACTCATATTTCAATCCTCCAGGTCGACTCAAATGTATATCACAATTTCAGATCAGGCTCCACGTCAACACTGTTTACAGAAACGTGATTTATGATTACACATATTTTTCCCCCCGTCTTCGTCCCGCTGAAGGCGGGGCTTCCGCGGGACGCTTTCCTGTGCAGCTCCAGCAGCAGGCTCGCATTCATCACACTCATTAATCTGGACGTTCGTTTACGAGGAATTGTGAATTACACGCGTGGGCTCAGTCGATCCCTGGCGTTTTAATCGCCACGTTGAGAGAGAGATACGTTAAACACTCGGTGCGTGCTGGAAAGCCGTCTGTTATTCTCTTCATCTCGTCTCCTCCTCCGTGTACACTCGCTCGTCAGTATTTCCCCTTCTTCAATCCACCGAAACGCGTTTAACTGAAGATAAATCGCACTTCCAGGCCTTCCTGCTGTTGCACGGTGATTCGGCGTGCTCGTCTAAACCGCTGAACGGTGCGTCGTGCGAAAGCGCTGTGGAATTCTCGATTCCGATTGGTCGGAAGGTCGTCGTTTCTATAAGTGAACGACTTAGACGGGGACGTCGTGTACACGGACGTCGCGTTGACGGATTGAAAAGAACGCGGACGTTTGTAGACGTTGACGTGATTGGGTGAAGTTCTGTGAGGAGATGTTCGCGGAAGGAGTCTCCAGTGCCAGAGCTTGGTAACAGGCTGGTGTAAAGCTGTGACTTTACGATGTAGCTATAAATGGATACGAAGCGTGTCGTTCTTTAATAAAAAAATCTCAATGGTAATTGACGGCAGGTTGTTGTGGTACGAGAGGAATAAAACACTCCAGGATATGCTGTTATAGTAAAAATTAAACACGTAACATCGATAGACCACATGGCGGCCATGTTGGTTCTTTGTTGAGTTGTGCTGTAACGTGATTGGCTGTCTCTACGGACATGGATGTTAATTCAGATATACAACAATAAATGTTGTGAATGAGTTAATAAGTGACTCGGTTTTATCGGATCTCATTTCCTGGATTTTTAATCACCCGGGTGCGCGATTAAAAATCGTAAATACTGGAGAAACCGGGTCATATGCAAATGAGGCTGTGATGTCATCTAGAGACTTTTTGCGCCTGCATTAGGTAGGATTTTAATAGTGTAAATAAAAATGCCTCTTGTGAATTCACGAGGCGATTCTTAAACTCGCGAGGCAAGTGACGCCGGGAC
>NC_030437.2:18523796-18536296 GCF_001660625.3 Ictalurus punctatus | reverse complement strand
ACTCAGGTTTCCTCCACCGGTCCAAAGACATGGGCTGGAGGCTGATTGGCGCTTCCAGATGGTCTGTAGTCTAGGATACGCAGGATGGAAAATGGATGGATGGAAAATGGATGGATGGAAAATGAATGGATGGATGGATGGATGGAAAATGGATGGATGGATGGAAAATGGATGGATGGAAAATGGATGGATGGATGGAAAATGGATGGATGGATGGATGGATGGATGGATGGAAAATGGATGGATGGAAAATGAATGGATGGATGGATGGAAAATGGATGGATGGATGGAAAATGGATGGATGGAAAATGGATGGATGGATGGATGGAAAATGGATGGATGGATGGATGGATGGATGGAAAATGAATGGATGGAAAATGAATGGATGGATGGATGGATGGATGGATGGATGGATGGATGGAAAATGAATGGATGGAAAATGAATGGATGGATGGATGGATGGATGGATGGATGGATGGAAAATGAATGGATGGAAAATGAATGGATGGATGGATGGATGGAAAATGAATGGATGGATGGATGGAAGATGGATGGATGGATGGATGGAAAATGGATGGATGGATGAAAAATGGATGGAAAATGGATGGATGGATGGATGGATGGATGGATGGATGGAAAATGGATGGATGGAAAATGGATGGATGGATGGATGGATGGATGGAAGATTGATGGATGGATGGATGGAAAATGGATGGATGGATGGATGGATGGATGGAAGATGGATGGATGGATGGAAAATGGATGGATGGATGGATGGATGGAAGATTGATGGATGGATGGATGGATGGAAAATGGATGGATGGATGGATGGATGGATGGAAGATGGATGGATGGATGGAAAATGGATGGATGGATGGATGGATGGAAGATGGATGGAAGATGGATGGATGGATGGATGGAAAATGGATGGATGGATGGATGGAAGATTGATGGATGGATGGATGGAAAATGGATGAATGGATGGATGGATGGATGGATGGATGGATGGAAGATGGATGGAAGATGGATGGATGGATGGATGGAAAATGGATGGATGGATGGATGGAAGATTGATGGATGGATGGATGGAAAATGGATGAATGGATGGATGGATGGCTGGATGGATGGATGGAAGATGGATGGATGGATGGATGGAAGATGGATGGATGGAAGATGGATGGATGGAAGATGGATGGATGGATGATGTACTTTGTGTATTTTGTATATTTGTATTTGATGTATACTTGTGTATTTAAAGTCCAAATTCGTCATCTAAAGATAAAATATTCGAATTGATTTAGAATTCTAATTCATTTCTAATTGATCTCCTTTCACCTGGTTAGCCGTAGGTGCTACACGCTAGTGCGCCGGGTGGCTGTGAAGTCGCCGAAGTTCAAGGACGTCAGCGGAAACGAATCTCTGTTTGGATAAACGGAAATATTTCCATAACTTCTTTATTTTATTTATTTATTTATTTATATATTTTTAAACACGTACACAAGAACATCACGGTAAAACGTGTTATGTCCTGGGGTTAAAAACGCTACCGGCCTCTCTTCCAAGTCGTAGCTCTCAGTCTTCAGCTCAGTTTCTATGATCTGTTTACATTTTCATATTCGAAATAGTTTCCCCGTGTTTCATTTCTGCTGTCCATGTGCTCGAGGTTGATGCGGATTTTAAAAGTCATCACTGACGCGGTTATTTCTCGGGCAGAGGAATTACTCAGTCATTTCGAATCCAACGTTGATGACGAGTAACCGATAATCAATGACGTGTCCGAAGTCACCGTTAACGACGGAGTTAATATCGAAGGAGAGCGTTCGAGCGCTACACGCTTCAAGGTCGTCCTGACGCAGAGGCACTTTTGGGGAAACGCGTCCTCGTCTGTCATGAGAAAGGACCTTAACGTTTTCGGAAAGGTTCAAAGGTCAAACGCTTCGGGGCAGTTCGGGACAGTCATATCAGCAATGACCTCTGACCTCCGGCGTGACCTTTCCGCAGCCAAGAGATAGAAGGAACGGCAGAATCCGGGTTGTTGTTTGACACACCCCCCCCCCCCCCCCCCCCCAATCCCCCCTTCCTTAACATAGTGGAAGGTTCCAGTTTAGGCCACGCCCACTTTGGGTTCAAATTTGAACATAGTTGCAGATACTGATTCGGATACAGAGACACAGATATGATGGTAATGCGCTACACCCCCAAGCGCGAATGCTTTCCATTTCACAGTGGAGAAGTCTTGCTAAAGTTTAAGCTAAGAAATCATTTTTAGTTTGTTTGTTTTTTCTGGTGTTTTGTTTTTGTTTGTTTTTTTGTTGTTGTTGATTTTTTTTTCCAGTTTCCAGAAGCACTATCTATCTGTTCGGTGTTTAACACACAAACAGAGAGGGAATGTAGAATGTAGTGGCAGAGAGCCAAGCATGAGGAATGCACCCCTCCTTCTCTCTCTCTCTCTCAATCTCTCTCTCAATCTCTCTCTCTCAATCTCTCTCTCTCAAACTCTCTCAATCTCTCTCTCTCAATCTCTCTCAATCTCTCTCTCTCAATCTCTCTCAATCTCTCTTGCACTCTCTCTCACTTTCTCTCTTTCTCAATCTTTCTCTCAATCTGTCTCTCACTCTCTCAATCTTTCTCTCAATCTCTCTCTTTCTCTCTCTCTCTCTCTCACTCTCTCTCTCTCTCTCTCTCTCTCGCTTTCTCTCTCTTTCTCTCTCTCTCAATCTCTCTCTCTTTCTCTCTCTCTCTCTCAATCTCTCTCTCTCTCTTTCTCTCTCTCTCTCTCTCAATCTCTCTCACTCTCAATCTCTCTCTCTCTTTCTCTCTTTCTCTCTCTCTCTCAATCTCTCTCTCAATCTCTCTCTCTTTCTCTCTCTCTCTCAATCTCTCTCTCTCTTTCTCTCTCTCTCTCTCTCTCAATCTCTCTCACTCTCAATCTCTCTCTCTCTCTCTCTCTCTCTCTCTCTCTCTCTCTCTCTCTCTCTCAATCTCTCTCTCTCTTTCTCTCTTTCTCTCTCTCTCAATCTCGCTCTCTCTTTCTCTCTCTCTCTCAATCTCTCTCTCTCAATCTCTCTCTCAATCTCTCTCTCTCTTTCTCTCTTTCTCTCTCTCTCAATCTCTCTCTCTTTCTCTCTCTCTCTCTCTCTCAATCTTTCTCTCAATCTCTCTCTCTTTCTCTCTTTCTCTCTCTCTCAATCTCTCTCTCTCTTTCTCTCTCTCTCTCAATCTCTCTCTCTCACGCTCTCTCTCATTCTTTCTCTCTCTCTCTCTCTCAATCTCTCTCTCTCTCTCTCACTTTCGCTCTCTCTTTCTCTCTTGCTCTCTCAATCTCTCTTTCTCTTTCGCTCTCTCTCTCGCTCTCTCTCTCTCTCTCCAGACTTCTTGACACTCCCTCTACAGGTGCTGATGGACAGCTTGCTCGTTTCATTGCCATCATTTGTACACCGGCTTTTTTTTTCTCTTCTTTTTGGCAAACACAGCCTAGCACTTAAGCACTTGTCTGTTGGTATTTACAGGAAATGCACACTCACACACACACACACACACACTCACACACACACTCACACACACACTCACACACACACACACACACACCTGTGTGGCAGTAAGCACAATTATTGGCCATTTCAGGTGTTTAATTATACTCTGTAAAAAAGAACCCGTTTGTTCGAGCAGCTTAATGTTCATTCCCACGAAAACGGCGCGGTAAACAGTGTCGATCTGTCGCACCGAGCTACTGTGGATTCATTTAACTTCGACTATCGCTGTCCTCATAGACGTGAATCATCTCGGTGGCACGCAGACAGACTTTTACCTTTCAGAAAAATCACGTGCGAATATTTTCGTCGGACAAACCGAACCGAAATATTCCCACGACACGTTGAATTGTGAAACATGAAACATGTTTCAGGAGCAGCATCTGATTTGGTCCCTTTGTTTTTCTCCAAAATTGTCAATCATACCGTATACACCACGACACGGTTGAATTCCTCGCCTCCGATTGGTCAGAAGACGTTGATTAACCTCCTATAACAGCAGTGCCGTCGTTCTAATACGTTACTATAGTAACGGCTCGCTGAGGAGGACTCGAACGACTAACGCTCCACACAGATGGATAAAAGATAATACGTGTAATTGCGTAATCTGACACGGTGAAGTTTTCTCTAAGGAGACGTTTGTGCAACGAGTCTCCAGCGTCGACGCTCTGTAACGGTCTAGAGGTTCTCCCATCTTCCGGACAGACCGGTTTTTACGCTTTTTGTTTATGTTTTTTTTTTTGTGTGTGTGTTTAAGATGCGAAAGTGAGGACTGTTTATAGCTGCTACAGAATAACAGAACTCAGAAAAGGACCTACCTTGCTTCTTAAATGTAATTATAAACGGATAAAAAATGACACAGTGTCATTCTTTAATTCATTTGTTGTAGTAGAAGAGGAATAAAAGACGTGCTGTGACAGGAAAATAATGAACTTTGGGGTAGGAACAGCAACTCTGAGTCATGTTGTTGATTATTGTCTCAGAACATTGACGACGTTCACACGGACAGCGGTATCGAGCTTATTCTGAATAAGACGATATTCTGATTAAGGTGTTTACATGAGTCGCTTTTAGAATATTCCTTTCATGCTCGTGTTTTACGTGATATAGAACATAGATGGATTAACGGCACACGTCGTTACGTCCCCGCGTCACGCCGTCCGACGTCCCTCCAGAATTTCACGTATCGACGTACAGCTGGTCTTCGTTATGGGACCGTATACAGTTTCGGGTGTTTTTATTTTTCATTTTACGAACGCTTCGAGTGCGGTTAATTATTTGTCGCGCTGTACGTGCAAACAGACGACTGCGTGAAGCCGTGGGCCGCGTCCCAAACCGCGTGCTTACCGTCTATATAGTAGCCGATACACATGTATTACTCCTACTACAGGCCTATAGTAGGCAAGTACGCGGTTTGGGACGCAGCCGTGCTCTCTCGTTTGCCGTCGAACGGTCGAGCGCTGCCGTGTGTACGTGTCCTGTCACAAAATGCGGTGAAAACTCTCACACGACGTTAACAGTGTGATTAAGGCGTGTACGTGTCGGTAATACACGTCGATGACGCGACTAAAACAGGAACACTCCACACGTCTTAATTCCATTCGTGTTTACTTCGAGTAGGACTTTAGTCGGATTAAGGTCGTCAGTAATCGCTGTTTACGTGCTAGTTTCTTAATCAGAGTATCGTCTAAATCGGGGTAATATGGGATTATCGTTGTCCGTGTACACGTACTGACTGAGTGCTTTATTTTTTACTGAACTAGTAGCACAAGTGTAAAATGGGATGTTCACGTCCCGATTGAAATCCAATCCTGAGCAGTTTTGGGTTTAAGGGATTGGAACAAATACCCTTCCAGCCTCCAGTAAAGCTTCCACTGCTCTAATTGCATGATTGCGGATTGAATGTCAGAGAGGCTTTGTACTAAGGAGTGGCTGCTTCTCGAGAACTCTTTTGTGATTCTAATGCATGCCAGGATCGCACCCTTCGCCAAAACCATCACCCGGAAAAACAAAACAAAACAAAAAACACATTGCACCCACGTGACTAAACACTCCTTTTCGCTACTCCGCGTTGTTGTTTTATCGAATGTCAGTGCGGAACCTCATACCTCGTGGAGCCAACAAACGAAAGGTAAACAAGTCAAATCAGTTTCACGCCTCGCGACTTGACATCCTGACCCGATCCGAGTCGGATCCAGGACGTTCACGACGAAACGGCGTAACGTTAAACTCAGCTCAGAGTATACACTCGCATACTCTCTCATCCTGTACAGGGGTTTAAACACAGGTACGGCAGCTATGTGGAGCACGCGACGTCTACGCACGCGGCGGCTCGCGGCTCTTAATGGTCTCTTAAACTTTCCTCGTATGAGCCAAACTCTGGAAAACAAACTTTGATGATCGACTTAAAAGGTCATTAAGCACAAATATGCAGAACAGATGGCTCAGACGAGAGAGAGAGAGAGAGAGAGAGCGAGAGAGAGAGAGAGAGAGAGATGGAGCTGTTAGATTTTTTCTGTTTTCTTGGGCCTTTTCCAGCCAGGCTGTAATGCTAAACGTCTGGGGGGGAGAGAGAGAGAGAGAGAGAGAGAGAGAGGCATTCAGGGTAAGCCTTCGAAAAATCCCACCCTACATGTTGTCAAAGTATGAGGAATTTATTACAAATGTTAGTCAGCTGCAGCTCCTTTTTTTATCCTGAGCAACTACAGATGAGAGAGAAAGAGAGAGAGAGAAAGAGAGAGAGAGAAAGAGAGAGAGAGAAAGAGAGAGAGAGAAAGAGAGAGAGAGAAAGAGAGAGAGAGAGATTATTTCCCTCCATTTTGCTTCATCAGTCGAGTTCTAGGACACATGTTAGTACATTATTTGAACTTGCGTCATCACAGCGACCCGTTAGTATTTAATCATATATATATATATATATATATATATATATATATATATATATATATATTTGAAATCTTTTAATATGTAATATATAACAATACTTAAATAGTACATTTATTTATCCATTTATTTGATTTGTCGATTAGCTCCACTTGTCATAAAGTCCCGCTGGCTATAAGCATGAGTGAGATTAAGTAAGCACTGAGAGGGACGGGATGTAGAGGGAGATTAGCCGGCTGACGTGGTCAGTGAACAGGGTGAGTTCGTTAGTTAGATTAATTAGGATAGGTATTTTATCTCTCGCTCATTCAGAACTCATAAGAACGCCTTCTCGGGAACTGGAACGGCCTTATTTACATCCTGAACCTGAACCTGATCTCAGGCCGGCGTCCGATGAGTACGAAACTGTATTACTGTTGCTCGAATCCACACGGATTAATCTTCACACAGGACATACAGTACGATCTACGCACGTCTGGGGGTGTGACGACTTTAGATATCACGTTATAACATTTTATGAAAATAAATCGGAATAATTGACTGGGAGGAAAAAAATGTTTTAAACCGTTTGGACTTGTTAGCTGCTAGTGACAAACCTCTGTCAGCCAACAGAGAGAACTAGCCACAGACTAGCTTAAACTGGATGGATGTAGATTAAGAAGATAGACCGTAGCGCTTATAAGCAATACGTGCAAAGTCTAAAACGCTTCATCCGTTACGAGATCCTTTACGTACAGTGGGAAATATAGTTAGTCGGAAAAACTAGCTAGCGAATAACTTCTCCAGCGTTGCTAGCCGTGCTAACTTCTCCCTGTTTCTGACTCGTTTCGACTCTCATAATAAAAACCTCCTTTTCCAAACCTTGCTCAGTTTCTCCAAAGACTTGACCTCTGACTGAAACACGAGTGTGAATCGTGACGAACACGTCCCGAGAAATCCCGAGAAGCGCACCGTTCGGGGAAGGATCTTTTCGTTATGCGTCTCAGGTCGCTCGAGTAAACGTCGTGACTGGATCACTCGTCACGCTTTCTGCATCGGATTCACACCTGAGGAGTTGATCCTTCCGAGACGATTCTCGCTACACCGGTATTCTGAAAAGCCATACGATTAGGTAAGATGCAGCTGGAGAAATGAGAAGAAGGGAAATTAGCGAGCAGGTGCAGTTGAGGACAAGACGTTCGGTACAAGTCCCACCTGAGGGGACGGGAACGTCAAGGCAACAAGGCACATTACGAAACGAAACGACCAACACCGACAAAGCGGTCGAAATAAACACGCAACTTATACTATGTATGCACATGGAATGTTGGCGTTTATACGCGGCAAACATTTGAACAGCTGCAAAGTGTACAAATCTGGATTAATGATGATATTGTAGCCTTAAAGCCATGTGTTAGCAGGGATTAGTGGCGAGCCTTGTCTGTGTTAGCGTGTTGATTATCAGGCTCGCCCTGCATTCAGTAGCGCTGTTCAGCACTGCTGGGAAGAACTGCTCAGGAGTGCTCCTCTTACCTGCCAGGTATGTGGCACCCAGCCAGGTGTGTCAATCAGACAGGTGAGCCCGATTGCGCAGTGCACCGACGCTTTTATTAGCTTTGGCAAAGAAGCGCGCTGTGTCACGCTGCCAAGTCTGACTTCTGCATGACGGGAAGAGCACTGTAAATCTCAGCGCACCTAAATAAATCCGGAGACTTCGTGTTTAAACACACTCCCACACGCACTCAGGGGGGTTCCTTGTGCTTTATTTTTGTTGACAGAATCCTAATCGGCAAAGTACGGGCTCAAATCTCGTTCAAGGAGTCTCCAGGACAAACCGGAGAACCGCTATTAATGTGTTTTTCCTCAAATAAAAGGAACAGGAGTCTGACAAAAACAATCCATCTTGAGCAACTGTCGTGTCGGGCGTTTAGCCCACGGCGAAGTTGACTCAGCTCTCAGACATAAATCATAGCCACGACTGGAGGCGCTGAGACTCGGGCCTTGTTTCAAACAACAAATTCCAAACCGGGTATCATTTTGTTACAGAACTGTCGAGGAAGGAAAAGGTGTGCTTAAAATGCAAATCACTTAAATGCAAATCGGGATCGGTGAGAGAGAGAGAAAACACGTCATAACAAAAACAGCGTGATCTATGATCATTAAATTCATTCATGCTTACCTGTTACTTAGCATAAAGATCTCAAGGCTCATTTTGAGGCAATTCAAATGTGCCAGTGTGTAGTGTGTAGTGTGTAGTATATAGTGTGTAGTGTGTAGTATGCAGTGTGTAGTATATAGTGTGTAGTATATAGTGTGTAGTGTGTAGTATGCAGTGTGTAGTATATAGTGTGTAGTATATAGTGTGTAGTGTGTAGTATGCAGTGTGTAGTATATAGTGTGTAGTATGCAGTGTGCAGTATGCAGTGTGTAGTATATAGTGTGTAGTGTGTAGTATATAGTGTGTAGTGTGTAGTATGCAGTGTGTCGTATATAGTGTGTAGTATATAGTGTGTAGTGTGTAGTATGCAGTGTGTAGTATATAGTGTGTAGTGTGTAGTATGCAGTGTGTAGTATGTAGTGTGTAGTGTGTAGTATATAGTGTGTAGTGTGTAGTATATAGTGTGTAGTGTGTAGTATATAGTGTGTAGTTTGTAGTATGCAGTGTGTAGTATATAGTGTGTAGTGTGTAGTATATAGTGTGTAGTGTGTAGTATGTAGTGTGTAGTATATAGTGTGTAGTGTGTAGTATGCAGTGTGTAGTATATAGTGTGTAGTGTGTAGTATGCAGTGTGTAGTATATAGTGTGTAGTGTGTAGTATATAGTGTGTAGTTTGTAGTATGCAGTGTGTAGTATATAGTGTGTAGTGTGTAGTATATAGTGTGTAGTTTGTAGTATGCAGTGTGTAGTATATAGTGTGTAGTGTGTAGTATATAGTGTGTAGTGTGTAGTATGTAGTGTGTAGTATATAGTGTGTAGTGTGTAGTATGCAGTGTGTAGTATATAGTGTGTAGTGTGTAGTATGCAGTGTGTAGTATATAGTATGCAGTGTGTAGTATATAGTGTGTAGTGTGTAGTATATAGTGTGTAGTGTGTAGTATATAGTGTGTAGTTTGTAGTATGCAGTGTGTAGTATATAGTGTGTAGTGTGTAGTATATAGTGTGTAGTGTGTAGTATGTAGTGTGTAGTATATAGTGTGTAGTGTGTAGTATGCAGTGTGTAGTATATAGTGTGTAGTGTGTAGTATATAGTGCGTAGTGTGTAGTATGCAGTGTGTAGTATATAGTGTGTAGTATATAGTGTGTAGTATGCAGTGTGTAATATGCAGTGTGTAGTATGCAGTGTGTAGTATATAGTGTGTAGTGTGTAGTATATAGTGTGTAGTATATAGTGTGTAGTGTGTAGTATATAGTGTGTAGTATATAGTGTGTAGTGTGTAGTATGCAGTGTGTAGTATATAGTGTGTAGTATATAGTGTGTAGTGTGTAGTATATAGTATGTAGTGTGTAGTATGCAGTGTGTAGTATATAGTGTGTAGTGTGTAGTATGCAGTGTGTAGTATATAGTGTGTAGTGTGTAGTATATAGTGTGTAGTGTGTAGTATATAGTGTGTAGTGTGTAGTATGCAGTGTGTAGTATGCAGTGTGTAGTATATAGTGTGTAGTGTGTAGTATATAGTGTGTAGTATATAGTGTGTAGTGTGTAGTATATAGTGTGTAGTGTGTAGTATATAGTGTGTAGTGTGTAGTATATAGTGTGTAGTGTGTAGTATGCAGTGTGTAGTATGCAGTGTGTAGTATATAGTGTGTAGTGTGTAGTATATAGTGTGTAGTGTGTAGTATGCAGTGTGTAGTATGCAGTGTGTAGTATATAGTGTGTAGTGTGTAGTATATAGTGTGTAGTATATAGTGTGTAGTGTGTAGTATATAGTGTGTAGTGTGTAGTATATAGTGTGTAGTGTGTAGTATATAGTGTGTAGTATATAGTGTGTAGTGTGTAGTATATAGTGTGTAGTGTGTAGTATATAGTGTGTAGTGTGTAGTATATAGTGTGTAGTATATAGTGTGTAGTGTGTAGTATATAGTGTGTAGTGTGTAGTATATAGTGTGTAGTGTGTAGTATATAGTGTGTAGTGTGTAGTGTGCAGTGTGTAGTATGCAGTGTGTAGTATATAGTGTGTAGTGTGTAGTATATAGTGTGCAGTGTGTAGTATATAGTGTGTAGTGTGTAGTATATAGTGTGTAGTATATAGTGTGTAGTATGCAGTGTGTAGTATATAGTGTGTAGTGTGTAGTATATAGTGTGTAGTATATAGTGTGTAGTGTGTAGTATATAGTGTGTAGTATATAGTATGCAGTGTGTAGTATATAGTGTGTAGTATATAGTGTGTAGTGTGTAGTATGCAGTGTGTAGTATGCAGCGTGTAGTATATAGTGTGCAGTGTGTAGTATATAGTGTGTAGTATATAGTATGCAGTGTGTAGTATATAGTGTGTAGTGTGTAGTATATAGTGTGTAGTGTGTAGTGTGTAGTATATAGTGTGTAGTGTGTAGTATATAGTGTGTAGTGTGTAGTGTGTAGTATGCAGTGTGTAGTATATAGTGTGTAGTATATAGTGTGTAGTGTGTAGTGTGTAGTATATAGTGTGTAGTATATAGTGTGTAGTGTGTAGTATATAGTGTGTAGTATATAGTGTGTAGTGTGTAGTATATAGTGTGTAGTGTGTAGTATATAGTGTGTAGTGTGTAGTATATAGTGTGTAGTGTGTAGTGTGCAGTGTGTAGTATGCAGTGTGTAGTATATAGTGTGTAGTGTGTAGTATATAGTGTGTAGTGTGTAGTATGCAGTGTGTAGTATGCAGTGTGTAGTATATAGTGTGTAGTGTGTAGTATATAGTGTGTAGTGTGTAGTATGCAGTGTGTAGTATATAGTGTGTAGTATATAGTGTGTAGTGTGTAGTGTGTAGTGTGTTGTACGCAGTGTGTAGTATATAGTGTGTAGTGTGTAGTATATAGTGTGTAGTGTGTAGTATGCAGTGTGTAGTATGCAGTGTGTAGTATATAGTGTGTAGTGTGTAGTATATAGTGTGTAGTGTGTAGTATATAGTGTGTAGTATATAGTGTGTAGTATATAGTGTGTAGTGTGTAGTGTGTAGTGTGTAGTACGCAGTGTGTAGTATATAGTGTGTAGTGTGTAGTATATAGTGTGTAGTATATAGTGTGCAGTGTGTAGTATATAGTGTGTAGTGTGTAGTATATAGTGTGTAGTATATAGTGTGCAGTGTGTAGTATATAGTGTGTAGTATATAGTGTGTAGTATATAGTGTGTAGTGTGTAGTATGCAGTGTGTAGTATGCAGTGTGTAGTATATAGTGTGTAGTATATAGTGTGTAGTGTGTAGTATGCAGTGTGTAGTATATAGTGTGTAGTGTGTAGTATATAGTGTGTAGTGTGTAGTATATAGTGTGTAGTATATAGTGTGTAGTGTGTAGTATGCAGTGTGTAGTATATAGTGTGTAGTGTGTAGTGTGTAGTACGCAGTGTGTAGTATATAGTGTGTAGTATATAGTGTGTAGTGTGTAGTGTGTAGTACGCAGTGTGTAGTATATAGTGTGTAGTATATAGTGTGTAGTGTGTAGTGTGTAGTATATAGTGTGTAGTATATAGTGTGTAGTGTGTAGTACATAGTGTGTAGTGTGTAGTATGCAGTGTGTAGTATGCAGTGTGTAGTATATAGTGTGTAGTGTGTAGTATGCAGTGTGTAGTATATAGTGTGTAGTGTGTAGTATATAGTGTGGTGTGTAGTGTGTAGTATGCAGTGTGTAGTATATAGTGTGTAGTATATAGTGTGTAGTGTGTAGTATGCAGTGTTTACTATAGAGTGTGTAGTATATAGTGTGTAGTATATAGTGTGTAGTGTGTAGTATGCAGTGTTTACTATAGAGTGTGTAGTATATAGTGTGTAGTGTGTAGTGTGTAGTGTGTAGTGTGTAGTACGCAGTGTGTAGTATATAGTGTGTAGTATATAGTGTGTAGTGTGTAGTGTGTAGTACGCAGTGTGTAGTATATAGTGTGTAGTATATAGTGTGTAGTGTGTAGTGTGTAGTGTG